>NC_091950.1:377458025-377758025 GCF_031021105.1 Erythrolamprus reginae | reverse complement strand
TAACAGTGCTGAGTTGGGTAGAACAATGGCTGCCTGGGGAA
This sequence comes from Erythrolamprus reginae, assembly GCF_031021105.1. NCBI lineage: Eukaryota > Metazoa > Chordata > Lepidosauria > Squamata > Dipsadidae > Erythrolamprus > Erythrolamprus reginae. The sequence continues at coordinate 377,757,984 of NC_091950.1, read as the reverse complement.
AAGGCAGCTTCCTAGGTATAGAAGTGGGACAGGAACTGATAGCGAAACTGAGGATGGAACTGGAAGGCATGAGCTCATTTCCAGCTGTTCAATTCATGCAAATGGTATTTGTTATTACCACTTTTATGGGTACAAATATTTATTGTTTGAATTCTACCAGGAAAATACATAGCATTCAATCCTTCCATTCCCCTCCCCCAACAATTACGTTAGGTTGTAGACCAGACCTGGGCAAAGTGTGGCCCGGGGGCCGGATGCCGCCCTCCCGCTGTCTGTGACCGGCCCGCGGAGGTTGGAAGGAAGGAAGGAAGGAGGAAGGAAGGAAGGAGAAATGAAGGAAACAAGGAAGGAAAAAAGGAGAAATGGAGGGAGGAAAGAAGGAGAAATGGAGGGAGGAAGGAAGGAGAAATGAAGGGAGGGAGGAAGGAAGAAAGGAAGGAAGGGGTGGGCAATTAATTTATAATTATAATATAATTAACTCAGCTCTACCCAATAATATACAGTATTGGGTAGAACTGAGTTAATTATATTACCCGGCCTTCTAGAACCATCCCAATTTCTCATGCGGACCCATGGAAAATTAATTGCCCATCCCTGTTGTAGACTGAACAGAGAGACAGAAATTACTAAAAAGTAATTTTTAAAAATTAGGGTAGTATGAAAACCATCAGTAAATAAATACTGACCCACTGAGCTTTTACACCTTAGAACTGACCAACATACTAACTTCTGAACCACATGGGTTGTATGTGATGATTAAAAGATGTCAGCCTGTCAAAACAGAATGTAACAACCTTGTATTTCCTAGGAGCAAAGCTTCCTCAATTAGGTCTCTCTGAGGCACAGACACTATAGGCTGTCGAATCAACATAATTTGAAGTCCCAACATATCTGGAAGGCCCCTGGTTTAGTAAAGCTAGTATAAGGCAGTGCTTCCCAACCTTGGCAACTTGAACATATTTGGACTTCAACTCCCAGAATTCCCCAGCCAGCATTCGCTGGCTGGGGAATTCTGGGAGTTGAAGTCCAAATATCTTCAAGTTGCCAAGATTGGGAAACACTGGTATAAGGTAACAAAGATCCCAAACATTCCATATTTATTTATGTTCTACTAAACATCTGAGTCAAGAGTTCCACAATAAGGAAATAGGGCTTACAAGTAATTAAAAACTACACAATGTAGGCCATAATATATATAGAGAGGAATGGGAACAGATTTGGAAGAGAAATATTAAATTAACAAAATCCACAATATATAAAGAAAACCAATATAAAATGCTATACCGTTGGCACCTTCCACCCAAAAGACTAGCTAAAATGCACAAAAATTACAGCCCAATGTGTTGGAAATGTAAAAACACTCAAGGCACCTTCTTTCACCTATGGTGGTTATGTCCAGAGACAAGAAAATACTGGAAAAAAATAAATAATTGGTTGTGTGAAATAACAAATACAAAAATAGAATATACGCCAGAATTTTTTTTATTGGGTATTATGAGAGGTAACTATTCTAAAAATGTAAAATATTTAAGCTTGCATATTACAACAGCTGCAAGGATTGTATTTGCACAGAACTGGAAAAATCCGCAAATACCTGAAGACAATGAGATTATCAAGAAAATATACGACTGTGCAGAGATGGACAGATTGACAATGGAACTTAATAATCGAAAAGAATCGGACTATTATGAAACCTGGACAAAATGGTACCAATGGACAAAAAAAAGGAACTTAAAAGAAGCATTGGAATAAAACATCAAGAAATCTAAGAGTAATTAGAAGACAATGTCGATAGGAAAGTATATATGATGTAGATTCATCTGTAAATATTATTATGTACTCTTTTTTTTTTTAAAAGGAAAAAATTAATAAATATATATATATATTTTTTAAAACTACACATGTAAACAACTCTAATCTCACCTTGCCATGGCTTCTCTCCACCTTCCGGAAACACTTATTCAGAGAAAGATTATGCCGGACCGAGTTCTTCCAGCCTGTGGGAGCCGTAGCAAAGTATGGGAAGCGTTCCAGAATCCAGCTGTAAATTTCTTTTACAGGCAGGCTCTTATTAGGAGAATGTTCAATTGCCATGTATATAAGAAGGCTGAAAGAATATGGAGGCTTAGATGTGGCAGATTTCTTCTTCGGATTAGAATAGCAGGAGGATGGATACGTTGGCACATTATCCCCCTCGATATCATACAGAGGACTAACAACTGGAAGACCTTCACTTCCCAGGCTGAAGTTCGTTAGGAGATTACTGTTTTCATGCAGCCAGTTCAAGTTGGTGAGCTCATCGTCCGCAACTTCACTATCCACAGTTGTGGCTTTCGGTCGAGCAGCGTCGCCTGCCTCCGGCAAGCTTCCCATTCTTTGGATATGCCTTAGACCTGCAGCTTTCTCTACTCCTGGAGTTTCAGCTTTCTTATCCGGAGTCATTCCTGTTACTGGACCCATTTAATCTTGTAGGCCTAGAGATATAAAAATAAAACCCTGAGCATTAAAAAGTAGGTTGTTAGTGGACCTATATTTAGTTTGCTCTTTGTATGACAAACCCTGCATTTACAACTTTTATAGGTCTGTAAGGCAAATGAAAGTTTATTCATTTATTTAGAAAATTTATATAGCTGCCTACTTGCTCACAGCAACTCTAGTGACTTGCAAACAATAAAACCATAGTGTAAATAGCAAAAAAACCAATACCCCCCTTCAAGTTGAAATAAGATCATGACTACCCCATGTCAGTTTTACTTCGTGATCACTTTGTGGATCACAAGTTTCCTAACAGTGGATCACAAGCTTCCTAACAGACAGGAAGCAGCAGGTGAAGCTAGGAAAAATCACATCAGATACATGTACAATTAGCACAGGTGCCCCCCAAGGCTGTGTACTCTCACCACTTCTCTTCTCTCTATACACTAATGACTGCATCTCAAACGATCCATCTGTTAAACTACTGAAGTTTGCAGATGATACAACAGTGATCGGACTCATTCGAGACAATGATGAATCTGCATACAGACGGGAAGTTGAACAACTATCCTTGTGGTGTGACCAGAACAATCTAGAACTGAACACACTCAAAACTGTAGAAATGCTGGTAGACTTTAACCCTTCCACCTCTCACAATACTAGACAACACAGTATCAACAGTAGAGACCATCAAATTTCTAGGTTCTATCATATCTCAAGACCTAAAATGGTCACCTAACATCAAAAACATCATCAAAAAAGCACAACAAAGAATGTTCTTTCTGCGCCAGCTCAGGAAGCTCAAACTGCCCAAGGAGCTGCTGATACAGTTCTACAGAGGAATCATTGAGTCTGTCATCTACAGCTCTATAACTGTCTGGTTTGGTGCTGCAACCCAACAGGATCGACAGACTTCAGAGGATAATCAGAACTGCAGAAAAAACAATTGCTGCCAACCTGCCTTCCATTGAGGACCTGTATACTGCACGAGTCAAAAAGAGGGCGGGGAAAATATTTACTGACCCCTCATATCCTGGACACAAATTGTTTCAACTCCTACCCTCAAAACGTCGCTACAGAGCACTGCACACCAAGACAACTAGACACAAGAACAGTTTTTTTCCGAACGCCATCTCTCTACTAAACAAAGAATTCCCTCAACACTGTCAGACTTTCTACTAAATCTGCACTTCTATTCTACTAGTTTTTCTCATCATTCCTTTCACCCATTTCCTCCCATGTTGACTGTATGACTGTAACTTGTTGCTTATATCCTAAGATTTTTATTAATATTGCTTCTTCATTGCTTATTTGACCCCTATGACAATCATTAAGTGTTGTACCACATGATTCTTGACAAATGTATATTTTATGTATGCTGAGAGCATATGCACCAAGACAAATTCCTTGTGTGTTCAATCACACTTGGCCAATAAAAATTCTATTCTATTCTATTCTATTTAATGTCTTGAGTTGCCAATCCCAATTGTGTTCACTAAATGAAGATTACTTGTAGACTTTATTAATGGTGAAATAGTGGTTTACTGTATTTAGTTTCTGAATCCATAAGAGAGAATCAGGATTCTTGGTTTTCAAAAAATGCATTTCATAGCAAAAATACTCCACATCTTCACAAATGTGGGCTGCTTCGTCTCTGCTTTCTGGAAACAGCCACGTAAATATATGTATTATTTATTTATTAACTTTATATGAACCAATCTTACTAACAAAGCAATAATATGACCAATATTGATTCTTCACTTGGCCATTCTAGAAAAGACAGCAAATGAAATATCTCTACAAAAATTTCTATTTCTTAGTGCTCAGAGGATACTATTGCTACAAAAAGAAAAGCAAGCAACTTCAAAGCAAAAGTTCCAAATGGCAAAATATGGTTAGTCTGGTGATTATAACATTTACTATCCTAACAGCTTGAACATTCAAAGCAGAGAAGCTAATTATTTCAACAACTAGTATGAACCTGTAAGGTAGATCGGAATTATTAAAACATTAAAACATCCATAATCTAGTGCAAAATCAACACTTTTATTTAGTCAGCAATGTTTCCAAAAACATTGGGGGGAGGGGGGAACCTACTGTATAATGCCAACGAAAATCCACTTAATGCAAGGCAAGCAGACCCACAACTGAGGCTAGCACATCTGCTATTGTCGTTGAGGTTTTTAGAAGCCAGAATGGCACAACGTGACATGGCCAACTTGCTTTGAGACCACTTGCCATCAGACAATTTAACAAATAAAAAAACTAAATTGATTTTCACAGAACTTTGGCCAATAATAATAAAATGAAGTCAATTCAGAAATACAAGTGTTACAGTAATTATTTCGACGAAAACGTGGTCACCAATAATAAAAGTAACTGAATGAAACAATTGTTTGAATTGTCCCATGGCAAATTGTCCCACGACAAGTTGGACATGGCAAATTGGCCACAGCAAGTTATGCCAGACCTGTCATAGCAGCAGTCTGCAACCTTGGTCCATGGGAATTGGGCCGTGCAAGCAGTGGGCGAGCGCACAAAGCTCCATTTGACAGGCCCCAATCCGCAGGGACAGAAAGGCTGGGGACCACTGTTTTAGATGCTAATCATAGTTTTAGCAAAATGAAGAAAAGGAAGATTCTGTTGGAGAAAGCTCAGAAAAGATGAGGCTCGTTTTGAAGAACTATAGCAGAATACTGGAGATATGGATTTATCTTCCAGCATATCCTTTGTTGCTTGATGTGGGTTTTTAAAAATATTTATGAGATCTACAATCCATTAGAAAGCAATAAAAATGCTAAAACCACGCAAAAATGACTGAAAGGTAGTGTTACTAACAATGTTGCTGACTTCCTGCATGATATGTTAAAGATGTTTTTGTCAGTGTAGGATTAAATTACATTAAGAGGGTTTTGTTTTTGTTTTCTATAATTACTCTGTGACTGTCAAAATATATTTAAGATGTAAATATTTGTTTAATTTTTTACTGTTATATTCCATTCGTAAACATATAAAAATTATGTTTAAAATTTTTCATTGCCTATTTTCTTTGAGTTGGGACCTATTCTCTCTTTTTTTTAATGGAAATATCACTCTTTGTGCAAATTCAAATAACGACCATTTCATGGGATTCGTTATCAGTATTACTTGACGCCTACCTGTATACAGTTTATGTATTATAGTCCATAATGTATTTAGGGTTCTAGTTTAGATAACCTTTTATAGCTGCAGATAAAAAGAAATTCCCCCTATCTTTCCATCTGTTAATACATCTTACAATTACAAGCTATTAATCTAATAATATTAAAACTGGTAGAATAGGCGTTGATTGCTTACCTGAACGCCTCTTCTCGTACGGTGAGCGGGTACAGCAGTCACATGGGTTGCTCATGTCCAATCCGGTGGAACTGAGCCTAGTATTAAAAAAGCTTGCCGGATCCGCCCCTTCCCCAGAATTCGCGAATCCATAGACTAGGCTCAGTTGTGAAGCTCTGTAGTGTTCAACTCTCATTGTTAGAGGAAGAAAGAGATAGAAGGTAAAGAAGACACATACAAGGGCGGGAAGTGACTGCTGTACCCGCTCACCGTACGAGAAGAGGCGTTCAGGTAAGCAATCAACGCCTATTCTCCGTACTGAAGGAGCGGGTCCAGCAGTCACATGGGACATACCCAATAGATGGTCCCTAGGGTGGGATTAGCTTGCTATCGTGTGAGATAACGGATTGGAGTACCCTTCTGCCGAAGGCAGCGTCCGCTGAAGCGTAGGAATCAATTTTGTAGTGCCTGATGAAGGAATTTGGCGAGGCCCAAGTGGCTGCTTTGCAGACCTCCTCCAACGGGGCTTGAGTCGCCCAAGCGGCCGAGGTGGCTGCGCTCCTGGTGGAATGCGCAGTGATGTTCCTTGGAACTGAGAGGGAGGCCGACTCATAGGCCTTAGATATAGTCCCTCTGATCCAACGGCCTATTACTGTTGAAGACACTTTGGCCCCCATGACTCTGGGATGATAGGCTACAAACAGTGCTTCTGACCTCCGAAAGGGTCCTGTGCGTTGGATATATATTCTCAGCGCTCTGGTGAGATCCAGGGTGTGCCATCTAATTGCCAAGGGATGGTCTCGTTGGAGGCAGAAGGAAGGTAGGACAATATCCTGAGATCTGTGGAACATGGAACTGACCTTGGGTAAGAAGGTGGGGTCCAGTCGCAAGACTACCTTGTCCTGATGGAATTGACAAAGGTCCTGCCTGATTGAGAGGGCAGCCAGCTCCGAAATGCGTCGGGCAGAGGTAATAGCCACCAGGAAGGCTACCTTACAGGATAGGTACCTGAGGGACGCCGATTTTAGGGGTTCGTATGGTGCCTGCGTGAGGGAGTGGAGAACCCGTGGCAAGTCCCAGGATGGATACCTGTGGACCTTGGAAGGCCTGAGGTTGGCTATGCCCTTGAGGAATTCCTGAACTTCAGGGAAGGATCGGAGAGGCTGTCTGCGGGGGCCCCCTAGGACAGATGAAATGGCTGCCAGATGACGCCGGAGGGTGCTGGTGGAGAGACCTTTATGGAAACCTTGCATAAGGAAGGAAATAATTCTGTGTATGGGGATGCACAGAGGGGAGAGACCTTCCTGAAGACACCACTGGTGAAACTTGGACCACGTGTGGTCGTAGATTCGATTGGTCGAGCCCCTTCTGGCCTTTAGAATGACCTCCACTGAATCGGGGTCATGCCCACGCAGTTCTAAATCTCTCCTGATAACAGCCAGGCGGTGAGGTGGAACCACTCCGGGTCTGGATGGAAAGAGGCCCCCTGCCGCAGCATATCCCCCGAAACGGGGAGTCGCCAAGGGTCCTGGACGGACAGCTGTTGGAGATCTGCGAACCAGGGCCGGCGGGGCCAATGAGGGGCGATTAAGATTACTCGGGCCCTCTCGGTGAGGACCTTGTGAATCACGTCCGGGAGGATTGGAATTGGAGGAAATGCATAGAGTAGGCCTGGAGGCCATGGACTCCGGAGGGCATTGATCGCTTCCGCTCCCGGGGATGGAAATCTGGAATAGAAGCGAGGGAGTTGTGCGTTTGCATTGGTCGCGAAGAGATCCAGGACTGGTAGGCCGAATCTGAGGGTGATTTGATGGAACAGGTCTTGATGGAGGTTCCACTCTCCTGGGTCTATCGTTGCTCGGGATAGCCAATCCGCCTGGATGTTGAGGCTCCCCGAGATGTGATCGGCTAGGAGCGACTGGAGATGTTTTTCCGCCCAAAGGCCCAGCTTGAGGGCCTCCCTCATGAGAGCCTTGGATCTCGTGCCCCCTTGCCTGCAGATATGGCTTTTTGTGGCAATGTTGTCGGTGAGAATGAGAATGTGCCGGTTGGGGATGCGAGAAGAGAAATGCTTCAGAGCCAGGGAGACGGCTCTTAACTCTAGCCAATTTATTGGCCTGGAAGCTTCCTCCGGGGACCACGTGCCCTGGGCTATCATCCCCTGGGCGTGGGCGCCCCATCCCGATAGACTGGCATCTGTGGTGATGACAAATTGATCCGGGCACCTGAACGGGGATCCTCTGTCCATGGCCGGAGACTTCCACCACTTGAAGGATCTGCGAACACTCAGTGGAATGACGATGCGTCGATTTGAGTTGCTGTGCCCCGATCTCTGAAAAGGCAACAGAAGCCACTGGAGTTCCCTAGCATGAAGGCGAGCCCAGGGAATGATGCCTATGCATGACACCATCTTCCCCAAAAGGGAAGATAGAGTAACTATGGATACTGAAGGATTAGATAAAATGTTAGAAATTAACTCCACAATACTGAGTTTTCTCTCGGGAGAGAGAAAAACCTGGGAAGATTTTGAATCAATAATGGCTCCCAGGTGAGGAATGGAAGTGGAAGGTTGGAGGTGACTTTTTTCAAAGTTGATGGAAAACCCATGGTCCTGAAGGACTGACATGGTGACAGAAAGGTCTGATTTCACTCTCTCTAGGGAGTTCCCATGAATTAAAATATCATCAAGATAACATAAAATGTGGATGGGAGACGCCCGGATATAGGCCGCCAGGGACCCCAAGAGCTTTGTGAAGACCCGAGGGGCCGAGGAAAGGCCAAATGGCATCGCCCTATACTGGAAATGCCTGCCTTGAAAGGAAAAACGTAAAAATTTTCTGTGGCATTTGGCTATAGGAATGTGAAGGTAGGCCTCAGTGAGGTCTAAGGAGACCATGAAATCTCCCGAGTGAATGGCGGCCAAAATAGAAGACAAGGAGTGCATTTTAAACTTCCTATATTTGATGAATAGGTTTAGTTTCTTTAAATCCAAAATAGCTCTCCAACCTCCGGAGGACTTTGGAACCATAAATAGGATGGAGTAAAAACCTAGGCCCTTCTGACCGGAAGGGACCGGCTGAATGGCTCTAATGGACAATAGATGAGAAATGGCCTCCTCCATACGGTTACAATCTGAGGATGACCTGGGCGAAGGGCAGGAAATAAAACGTTTAGGGGGAGGAGAAATAAATTCTAAAAGAAGGCCTGTTTGAACAGTGTCAATGACCCAAGGGTCCTTGGAGGTGAGACGCCAATTTGCAGCGAAATGAGCTAGGCGACCCCCTATGGGAATGGAGGAAAGGTTACCATCTAGGTTTTTTTGAAGCCCTGTTAGAGGCAGCTCCCCTTTGGAAACGAAAACCCCTACCCCTGGAGTTCCTACCTTGGGAACGAAAGCGGGGGGAATACTGACCTGGAGATCTCTGATAGGAAGCCGCTTGATCTTGCTGGCGCCCTGGGCGACGAAAGGACTGCGTTTTAGTAACCTTTTTTGTGGTTGGACCCAAAACCTTCTTCTTGTCTGTGGTCTCCGTGAGGAGAGGATCCAGAAGATCACCGAAGAGAAGGTCGCGCTTTAAGGGGCCCTGGGATAACTGCCACTTTTGGCGAACTCCCGCTTGCCAAGGGCGAATCCATAGGAGTCTTCTTGCCGTTGTAGAGGCTGCAATAGACTTAGCAGAAAATCTAGTAGATTGTAAGGTGGCATCAGCCACGTACTGGGCAGCTGCAAAGACCTTGTTGAAGTCTTGTTGACCTCTCAAGTCATCTGGAGGAATGTGCTGTTGAAGTTGGCGAAGCCACAGCAGCATGGCTCTGGAGAAGAAGGAGGCTGCTGCAGAACTTTTAATGGCCCAGGAATCAGCGGAGAATCCTCTTTTGAGCATTTGCTCGATGCGCTTGTCCTCTGGACGGAGAACTTCCTCCGCCTCGCCTGGCACAGCCGCTGCCGAGTGAAGAATTTTGACAGGTTCATCTGGTTTGGGAAAAGATAGAAGCTCTTCATAGGAAGAGGAGAGTTTATACAACTTTCTGTCCTTGGTAGAGGGATTAAGGCCAGAGGCTGGAAAATCCCACTGTTTAAGTAAGGCATCTTTAAATAATTTAGGCATAGGGATTACCTCGTTATCCTCCTGTTCCTCTGTGAAGTAAGGTAAATTCTCCTCCGGGGGATCAGTGGAAGTGGAGGCTTGTTTCTCCTGGGCCGCTAATCCCGTAGAAATTCTAGCTTTGAGGAGGAGAGATTTGAATAGTTGAGAAGGGAAAATAGTAATAGGAGGAGGGACCTTTATTTGGGATTCCTCATCCTCTGATAAGCCCTGGAAAGGGTCTTCATCCTCCTCTACATCCTCATATTCATCTTGGGAGGACTCTGAGTCATCCTGAATAGGAGCTCTGACCGCTGGGGAAGAACCCAAGGGGCGGGAGGAACGAGAAGGAGGAAGAGGTAAAGGAAGCTCATTGATGGAGGAGAGTTTGGCATCAATGGCTTTGGACAACACAGCAAAAATAGATTGGAACTCAGGAGGTAAACTGGAAATATCAGCAGAAATGGCAGAAGAATTCCTAAAGGCCTGGGAGGATCCTGGCTGGGGGGAATCTTCCATAATATCTGGTTCCTCTGGACCTATGCCCCATAGGTTAGGTTGGGGTCTGTCTAGGTTTGGCTCATCCAGAGATAACACAGGGACCCCAGAAGGAGGCAGACTAGAGGCCTCTGGTGGGTCTTGACTACTGATTACTTGGGCCTGCACCTTCAAACGTTTTGCTGATTTATCATGAATCTTTTGTAGGGCTAGGTCCCTTCTCTTCTCGGCCCTGGTGACCTTGGTCGAGGGGCGGGCCCCTGGAGAAGAGGAGGAAGAGGCCTGGGGGATACTAGTAATCTCATCGCCTGTAGGCCTGGCCTCTCTGGGACCTTTAGTTGTGCCTCTCTTGGGAAAAGTAGCCATAGTCTGACAATTAACAGAAGACAAGGCTGAGCCAATACTAAATTATAAGGAGAAGATTTCAAGGACTTCCCAAGAGGAATGGATCCTGCTTCGAGGCCTCGAAGCTGCTGAAACGTGAGGACAATCTGGGCAAACCCAGAGTTCGTGCCCCCAAATCCAGCGGGGCCAGCCTCCCTAAACTTTGCAATTAAGTAAAACCAAGGCACTCTGGTTGGAGGCTAGGCCGGTGGAGAATTTAGCCTGGGACCCCCAAGGCCCGCTCCCGGATCCACGCGGTGGACTGAGGCCTACGCGGCTGGCAGAAGGCCAACACGAGAGGCCTAGATATTTTAAGAAAGGGCGCGAAGGCCTTCGCGCCAAAAAATCGCTTCGTAGAATTTCTTAAGGGAAAAGCGATCGACTAAGTCCAGGAGACTAAAGGCGTCCCACTCCGCAGGAGGTATTTATAAGCCCTTAAATATATTTTTATACAATCAATAAGCAATAATCCAATGATAAATACTTGCACTAGGACCTCCAGGCCAAGGGATTAGAAGAATCCACAAGCGGCCGCAGGAATCGTAACCGGCAAAACCGCCGGGGGAAAACGAAACCGCAACTTCTCCCAAGTAAAAAAGCCTAGCCGCCTTTTACTTTTTTTCCTTTTTAAAACGGCTGGCGCAAATAGTGCAAGTAATAAAATAAAGACAATAAATCTTACTACTTTTTTGAAGGAAAGATCGAAGGGAAGGTGTTAGAATGTTGAACGAGCTATCACATACAACCGCAGGATATGCGAACTGAGCGAATTCTGGGGAAGGGGCGGATCCGGCAAGCTTTTTTAATACTAGGCTCAGTTCCACCGGATTGGACATGAGCAACCCATGTGACTGCTGGACCCGCTCCTTCAGTACGGAGAATCTCCTAAGCTAACCCTTTGGCGTTAGCTATGATTTTCCAAAAGGTACAGGTGGTAGCATAACAAAATCTTATTATGCACTCTTCTGATTTTGAGAGATCAGAAATTCAGCAAATTTAAGATAAGATTTTCATCTCAGAGTTAATGTTCACCTTTCACTGGCAACATGCTTCCATTTAGAGCACTGGAGAGTGAAGATGGAGCCACATCATCTGTAATACGATACAACAGGGAGTCATTTAAGGAACTCTAAGTTGGTTTGATGGAAATGTACCATCACAAGACATTCTGAAGAAAAAAAATACTTAAAGTGCAGGGTATGAAGTGAAAAAAATTGCCCTTAGAAGGTGTTAACTGGCTTAAGCAAGAAAATAGTAACGGACTAACTGTACATGATATTGCTACTACTTACCTGCACTGTGGTTTGGCAGTACAGTGGTACCTATTCTTACGAACTTAATTTGTTCCATGACCAGGTTCGTAAGTAGAAAAGTTCATAAGAAAAGGCTATTTTCCCCATAGGAATCAATGTAAAAGCAAGTAATGCGTGCAACCCCATCTCAAAAGTCACCTCTTTTGCCTTGCGCCGCTGGGAAACCCCACCTCCTTTCATTTTTGCCGGTGCTGCTTTGAATCCCAGTGAGAGGAGACTCAGGAGAATCCCAGCAACACAAGAACGGGCGCTTCAGCTGGCAATGGAAGTCCGAAGTATTGCATTGCTGGGATTTCCCTGAGCCTCCCCTCACTGGGAAACCCCACCTCCCTCGCTGGGATTCAAAGCAGCGCCGGCAAAAATGAAGGGAATCCCAGCGAGGGGAGCCTCAGGGGAATCCCAGCAACGCAAAAACTGGCGCTTCGGCTGGCAACAGAAGTCCAGAGGTGGGGTTTCCCAGTGAGGGGAGGCTCAGGGGAATCCCACACTCCGGCTGGCAACGGAAGTCCGGAGACAAGGCATCCCAGCAGCAGTGGCTCGGGTCCGTAAGGTGAAAAGAACCATTGACTTACCTGAAAGGTCTTCTCGATGCCCTGGAAGGAGAGTCCAGCATGGGTTTAGCTCAAGTCTTATTGGTAGGACTGAGTTTTAAATTAACATAATTAACATATTAATTAGGTACCGCCCCCTTGCTGCCCCAAGGAGTCAGTTTTAAAAAATGAAATAGGAATAATTCAACAATTTATTGAACAACAAGAATAAACATAACCAGAAACCCCCATGGTTCAATAGGGAGGGTTTGGACTCTCCTTCCAGGGCATCGAGAAGACCGTTCAGGTAAGTCAACGGTTCTTCTCCCATGCCTCTGGAAGGAGAGTCCAGCATGGGATATACCCAAGTTAAAGTTCCAGGGAGGGAGATTGCTGAACCATGGGCTGTGCTTCCTCACATACTTTCTGAAGAACACGTCGTCCAAAGGCAGCGTCAGCCGAAGCGAAAGTGTCCAACTTATAGTGGCGAATAAAGGTTGTGGGTGTAGTCCACGCCGCGGCTCTGCAGATGTCTTCAATGGGCGCCTGCGTCGCCCAAGCCGCTGACGAAGCCGCACTCCTAGTTGAATGAGCCTGAATCCCCGGAGGTGGACTGGTTGACTTCGCCTTGTACGCCTTGACTATACATAATCTGACCCATTGACTAATGGTGTTCGAGGATATCTTGAGACCTAGTCTAAGAGAACCAAAAGACACGAACAAGGCCTCAGTCTTTCGTATCGCACAGGTGCGCCTGATGTATAGTTTTAACGCCCTGCGCACGTCCACTTTGTGCCACTTAAGTTGTAAAGGATGATTACCTCGAGCACAGAAATCTGGTAATACTAATTCCTGGGCTCTGTGGAAGTGTATGTTGACCTTTGGAATAAACGTGGGATCCAAACGTAAAACAACTCTGTCTGGATAAAACTTACACAAATCTGATAGAGCGGATAATTCGGACACCCGCCGGGCCGAGGTCACTGCTACTAAAAAGACCGTCTTAAGGGAAAGGAAACGTAATGGAACTGATCTCAAGGGCTCAAATGGTGGACCCGTGAGGGCCTGAAGAACCAGCGTTAGATCCCATGTGGGAAACCGTCGAACCGGTGGAGGGCGTGTATTAGTAGCCCCGCGAAGGAAGTCCTTAATCCAAGGATGGTGGTTCAAGGAGCCCCCATCTTCTACCTTTATAATGGTAGTCAAGGCGGCCGATGACAGGCCAAATGGCATTGCCCTGTATTGATAGTGAGCGTTGTTTAGGCAAAATCTCAGGAATTGCCGATGCACCGGATGTATGGGCACGTGCAAATAAGCCTCCTTCAAGTCGACGGAGGTAAGGAGGTCTCCTGCCCGAACCGAAGCTAGAATGGAGCGAAGGGAGCTCATCTTGAACCTCCTGTAGAGAACGTATTGGTTCAGACGTTTGAGGTTCAGGATGAGTCTGCAACCTCCGGATGTTTTGGGTACGAGGAACACCTTTGAATAGAACCCCGTACCCTCCAGGTTGCACGGAACCGGTTCGATTGCTTGGATCTGCAAGAGGTGCAAAATCTCCTGCTCCAAGAGAGCCTTGTTTGCGGGGTCCTTGGGTACAGGGCAAGTTACAAACTGATGCGGAGGGCTGTGGAGAAACTCGATGTGCAGCCCCCAAGACATAGTGGCTAACACCCAGGCATCGGTGGATGTAGTGTGCCAGGCCGTGCTGAAGTGCTGTAACTTGCCCCCCAAGGGAATGCCATCTAGGCAGTCATTTTGAACGTCGGAAGTTCCTTTGTTGAGATCCCCTAAAGGGGCGCCTTGTCTGGTGAAATCCTCTACTTCTATCCTGGAAATAACTTCGGTCACTTCTGTAAGGCGTCGAGAAGTTGCCTTGGGAATAGGCTCTGGCCGGCTGCGATGTGGTTGGAGTTTGGTCCCACCGAAAGGACTGACGACGAAAGTACGGTCCAGTCCTACGGTCCTGGCGGCGATAAGATCTCGGAAGGACCTTCCTCTTGTCCTTATCTTCCACCAAGACAGGGTCAAGCGCCTCCCCAAACAGTTTTGTGCCCTCAAAGGGGGCCGAGGACAATGTCCACTTCGACTTGGCATCGACTTGCCAGTTCCTCAGCCAAAGGAGACGCCGTGACGAGATGGTTGACGCCATAGCCCTGGAGGCAAACTTAGCTGCATGCAGCGTAGCATCTGTAGAAAATTCCACCGTCGCCAGAAGCTTATTCATATCCTGCCTCAATCTGGTCTCCTCGGGGCCCAGTCTAGCCTGAACCTCCTGGATCCACATGATGGATGCACGATTGAAAAAGGAGGCCGTAGATGCAGCCCGAAGGGCCCAAGCGGCCATCTGATGAGTCTTCTTCAAGAGAGTCTCCGCCCTCCTTTCATCAGGCTTGAGGCTATCCGCAGTCTCCGAAGGGACGACAGCGTTGGAAACTAGCGTGGCCACAGGTTTGTCCACGGGAGGAAACTGCAACAGATTTTCCATGTTATCGTCAAACGTATAAAATCTGCGCTCTAAGTTTGATGGGCCTTGCGCCGCCGCTGGATGCTGCCAGGGGCGCTTGATGTTTTCCAGGAAGATTTCCAACGCTGGAACCTTGTCGGATTCCCTGGCGGGTTCCTTGCATAAAGTCGCTGATGTGCGCAGGCCATCCCCTGGTTCTACAGGAGTCGCCGATCCCGGCACGTCCAAGGCCTGTTTCGCCTTGTGTAACAAAACCCTGAACAAGGAGGGTTTGAAAAGGCCGGCTACTGCTGGTTGCTCGGGAAAACTGAATTCGTCGTCCGACAAACCGTTCCCGTGGTCGCTGTCCTCCTCGAAATTGGACTGGTCACCCGTCATTGAGCCCAACCCAGTAGGGGGCGGTGGAATTGACCAAAGATCTCTGGGTTGAGTGGCCTGAGATGGAAATGTATGAGAGCGCTGGGTAGCTGCAGCTATGCCTTGTGTATAGGCATTAGTTATAATGTCTTGTAACGCTGGTGAAAAAGCTTGCCAAGCATCTACATGCTCTCTAAGGCCAGCTGCCGTTGGTGTAAATGTAGATGAGGGAGCGTAGGTGGGCTGCATTCCAACCTGTGGCATAGTCTGACTATTGGATGATGAAGGTCTCTCAGGCCTGGTGACAGGTGAAGGCAAAGGCAGAGGGGGAAATTGTGCTGCCCGCCTGTCAGGTGACCAATCTCTCTCTGTTGCAGTGCCTTGGAGCCCCATTGGCATATTGGAGAGAGTGTAGATGGAGGAAGAGGCTGAAAAGGGCTTATAGTCAGTCCCCCTTGTGTGGGGGGGACAAGGCCGCTTCCAAACATTGTTCCAGGGCCTTGATCTTTCTTTCAGCTTCACGTAATGAGGAACCTGACTGGGAGGATTTTATCTTGGGCTTGGCTGCAGCCTTTTCCTTCCCTTTCAATGGAGCCTTAGGTGTCTGGGCCTGCTCCTCCCTGGAATCAAGTTGATCAGCCATGAGAAATAAGGGGCAGCGTACTCACAAGTTGAAATCCAAGAGATAAGTCACTGACCTGTACCGATCACAAATTCACATGCAAGTGAGACCTGAATGCAACTGACAGCTAAGCTCTGCTGTCATTGGCTCGCTAGGGCCACGTGACCTGCAGCGTCAGTCTCCGGGCAGATTAGAAGCTGTCACTGACGCTGGCAATTCGCCCAGTTCGCGCCTTTTTAAAACGCCTATGACAGTGTTCGCGCCTTTGGGGTGTTTAAAATGGCGGGCGCGAGGACGGTGCCTCAGCAGTCGAGCGCCATGGCCACCAACAATAGGGAACTCTCCTGTCTCCTTGCGAGCGTCCAGGAGGTCCCTGAATCTGTCAAAGGCAAGCCGCTGTTCTCCGCTCCTCCGTTCCGGAGCGATCAGCTGTTCGGCGGCTTTTGAAGTCGCGGCCGCGACCGCGGCGCCGGCCTCGATCTCTTGCCGCCCCCGGCAATGGGGAGGGGCGGACCCCCCCCCATCTGGGGTGTAAGGGCTTAGTATGGCCACGGAGGTCAGGGACCCAAAGCCCAGTTGCTCCTTCTCAGGGCAGTACCCACGGAGAGAAGAGGCCCCATAAGGAGGAAAGGTGGGGGTGCTGCCCGCAGAGGGCAGAGACCCCAAGCCAATCTGGAATCTGTGTAAAATAAAAAGAAAAAGCATTACAAAGTTCCAAACATTTATTTACTTAATACCATACTTAATACTATACTTATCCTCAGAGGAAACAAACTCAAGTCCTTAACCTAGACTGAGTTTTTTAAAACTGACTCCTTGGGGCAGCAAGGGGGCGGTACCTAATTAATATGTTAATTATGTTAATTTAAAACTCAGTCCTACCAATAAGACTTGAGCTAAACCCATGCTGGACTCTCCTTCCAGAGGCATGGGAGAATAGTTCGGAAGAGGCAAAAAAAATCTTAAACACCAGGTTCATATCTCGAAAAGATAAGATTAAGATTTATTAGATTTGTATGCAGATTTATTAGATTTGTATTTGAAAAGTTCATTAGTAGAGGCGTTTGTAGGAAGAAGTACCACTGTATATCTACTTCTATTTCAAAATAAAAGAATTAATGGTTATGACCTTTAAGTGTACTAAACTAAACTACCAAGAAACAATAATAAAAGTAGTAGATCTATCAATAACTAATTGCTACATAACTGAGATGATGGCTAGTCACAATTTACATACCATGTTTAAACAATTTCTCTGCATTCAGTGCTCACCACTTTGATGTCTCGGGACCAGACTATCTTTGTGAATGCCTTCTGTCACATACCTCCCAACGGCCGATAAGAGCCCACAGTCGGCCTTCTCCGGGTCCCATCAGCCAAACAATGTCGGCTGGCAGACCCACGAGGAAGAGCCTTTTTTGTGGGGGCTCCAACTCTATGGAACCAACTGCCCCCAGAGATTCGCACTCTTCCCACTTTACCAGCCTTCCGCAAAGCTGTCTTCCGGCAGGCCTAGAATTATTGAGTGAATAGATCCCAGATTACTAGGTATGTGATTGAGAGTATGTATGTTGGCTAGGTTTATCAATACTTACACTGCTTTTATACTGTTTTTATATTGTTCTCATGTATTGTTTTTTATTCCTTGGAAGCTGCCCAGAGTCCTCTGGGAGTTGGGCAGCATACAAAAATGACAAACAAACACCTGCAGTTTAGGTATGCTTTGCTGTCAAAATCTGAGTTGCCAATAGTGAAAGGAAATACCTTAATATACGTTAAATTGTGGGAATCCTTGGTGTTCTTTGAGCTTGGTTATTTGCTTATTCAAATAGGTAGCATCACTAGTGCCTGTTGCACTAAGTGCATTAATATTACCTACATGGTAATGACATTTCTGCAAGCAAACAACCAAACTCAGAGATCACCAAGGACTCCACAGTTCAATCTTTAACTCTTAAAAAAATAGAAGCCCTTCCAGAAAGATAGTTGGATCGTAAGTAAATTTAATGCATCATGAATTAAATTGTGAACCAAAAAAGTCTAATAAATATCAACATTTTGCTAAACAAGCTCATTATTGTTTGGACCCAGTCAAAGAGATCTCCATTTGAATGTAAGGAATTATTGTTTGTACATAAGAATACATTTCCCAATAGGAAAGATAAACTCTGTAATACAGAGTTTTTCTCTAAATTAAACACCATAAAACCTGTACCACAAATGTATTAAACTTGTAGCTTACAACAGAGGAGCATCACCCCTGCTTGCTGGTTTGCTGTAACCCACCTTGATTAAATTCTGCATCAAAGTCATTTGGTAAGCTGTAAAGCAGTAGAATTTATATTCTTTCTCTACATAAAAGAAATACTGTCTTCATTTCACAGTAGGGACCTAGAGCACATCAGTGTGAATCAAACAGAGTTATGACATCTAATCAAGTGCAGGTTTCTATAGCAATGGCACTGTGATTTCTTCAAACCTAACTGGCACCTGATTTGTGGCAAAATACATCATACTTTGCATATGTGAACATCCACAGAAGAAAAAGCATTCTGGGAGGTTGCTGTTTTTACCACTCTCTCCCATGTACCGAGCTGATAAGCATACTGATTTTCTCACAATTCACAATAATGAAGGGATTTTAATTCTAGCTACCTAGTAGTAGTTTCTCTCTCCACCTGCAATGTTATTCTTTGCCACACAGAGCTGATAAAGCCATCTAGCTTCAAGCAGCTTGGAAAGAATAATCTTAGCCAAAGACTGTTCCTTTTCACAAGAACTTCTATTTGCTGTCTCAAATACCTAAAAATTGCCATGCAATATAAATCTAGCTGTTGCTGTTTTACAGTATTATTTTGAACATAGTTTTTCAAAGTACTGATTTTGCATACATATACAGTATTTCAGAAACATTTCCACTTGCACAATGCATTTACAATAAAGTATTTTATTTCAAATTTTCAAACAGTTATTGTGCATTCTTGTTTTCCAAGCCCTTAAGTTTCTTTGTTGGTCATAATGTCTGTACTAAGCAACTAACAGTAGACCATACTGTGAATAGAAAAGTAAACCTATTCAGTGTTAACCTTTGAGCCAGGTATGCAAGTTGAAAGAACAAAAGTCCCAGAACCTGTTCAAAAGTATCCTCAATTTTAGCTTTTAATACTATATGACACATTAATATAGTGCAACAGATATAAAACTAAATAAAATAAAATTCAAGTTCTGTCCTGCTCTCTTATTCAGCCTGTCCTTTCTCCTTCTGAAGATTTTCAGCCCAACACACAGAGCACTATGCTATGATTTCAAAACTAGCTTCAAAGTATAAATCAGAGGTCTTCAAACTTGGCAATTTTCAGACTTGTGGACTTCAATTCCCAGAATTCTCTATGATGGCTAGAGAATTCTGGGAGTTGAAGTCTATAAGTCTGAAAGTTGCCAAGTTTGGGGGACTCCTGGTATAAATCCAAGTTAGTCCTAACAATAGCTTATGCATGATATCAGATTAAAAAATAAGAAAGAGAGAAACAAAGAGAAACAGATTGCTAGGGGAATTTTATAGAGAGCCTGTGAGCCAGGATATACTCCCCCATCTTATCAGGGAACACAAAAGACATTTGATCAGATCAGAATATCTGTCCAGCCCAGTCCAGTTTTCCCCAATTAAGAATCCTCCAACTATTGAGTGACATTTCTCATAATTTCCAGCTAATATGATCACACAGAGCAGAATTAGAAGACCGGTGGTACAATTTGGATGGCATCACATAGGGAAGGCTAGCTGTTCCCAATTCAAACAAATACCTGTATTCTTGAACTGGAAATATTTTTCATTGCCTCCCCCTGATTGTTTGTGACCTTTTTTTCCCTTGAAAAACCAATTACAGATTTGGAATTGCTGAGCTGGACTAGTACCATGGATAATCATCAAATTTTATTTTTATTTATTTTATTTATTTATTTATTTTCATTAATATCATTAATATCTCCGAGACCGCCTGCTGCCGCACGAATCCCAGCGACCGATTAGGTCCCACAGAGTGGGCCTTCTCTGGGTCCCGTCAACTAAACAATGTCAGTTGGCGGGCCCCAGGGGAAGAGCCTTCTCTGTGGTGGCCCCGGCCCTCTGGAATCAACTCCCCCCGGAGATTAGAACTGCCCCTACTCTCCTTGCCTTTCGTAAACTCCTTAAGACCCACCTCTGTCGTCAGGCATGGGGGAACTGAAACATCTCCCCCGGGCAGATACAATTTATGAATGGTATGTTTCTATGTATGTGTGTTTAGAATATGGGGTCTTTTAAATATTTTTAAACAGTAATTTAGATTTGTTGTAGATTGTTTTTTCACTTGTTGTGAGCCGCCCCGAGTCTGCGGAGAGGGGCGGCATACAAATCTAAATAATAAATAAAAATAATAAATAAATAAATTAAGCAGACATTCTAGATATGTTTTTTAAAAATCCAAATTACAAAGCTTTGCCCAAAGTATGTTCTGTGTCATGTTATGTCTTAAGTAGGATTTTTTTCTTTCCAGTAGAAGGACCCTCTCACCTCCTTGCCCACAGTCTGGGCATCAGAGCCCTTCTCTAAGAGAGATGGGCTGTTTAGAAATAAGTAATACAAATAAAATAAAATAAAAATCAGGCCGCCTGGGAAGGCTGAAGCTAGCAAGTGTGTTGTATTCCGAATAGTGTCATGTTCGGCTTCCATGATTTCCTGCTTGCTCAGCATTGCACGTTCCAATCAGCCTCTGAACAAATGGACTGTGCCCTCATTACCAACACTTAAACCTTTGGCATGTAATGCTAGAGTGCATTATGTTACGATGCTTTTAGGGCGGGCGTGTGCAGAAGAGTGCAAGTGGAGGCAGGGAAGGAAGAGGAGGGTTGTTACCAAACCTGTAATTATTAAGTGACATCACATAAAACTTGTTTTTGTTCCAGGCTGAACTGGTTTAACAAAATAAGGGAAGAATTCCATGTGATAAACAGAGACAGCTGAAACAGCACTAATAAAGCAGCAAGGATTTTCATATACAGAGCAATCAAAAAACCAAAATCCAACAGTGTAACTTTGAACACTGTTTAACATTATGGCATGAACAAAAAATATGGCGAAGTTCACAGGTCACTTTAGACCAGTGTTTTTCAACCAGTGTGCCGCGAGACATGGTCAGGTGTGCCGCGAAGCTCAGAGAGATAAAGAAAACAAGAGAAAGAGAGAAAGAAAGAGCAAGAGAGAAAAAGAAAACAAGAGAGAAAGCAAGCAAGAGAGAGAAAGAAAGCGAGAGAGAGAAAGAAAGAAAGAAAGACAGAAAGAGAAAAGAGAGAAAGAAAGCAAGAGAGAGAGAGAGCAAGAGAGAGAAAGAAAGCAAGAGAGAGAGAGAGAAAGAGAGGGAGGGAAGGTGGGAGAGAGAAAGACATAGAGGGAAGTAGGGAGGGAGAGAGAAAGAGAGCAAAAAAGAGGAAAGAAGCAAGAGAGAAAGAGGGATGGAGAGAGAGAAAAAAAGAGGGAGAGAAAGAGGGAGAGAGAAATACTGTAGAGCAAAAGGGAGGAATAGAGAATTTTTTTGTCCAACTTTTTTTAGCGCTCCCCCCCTCAATGTGCCCCATGGTTTTGTAAATGTAAAAAATGTGCCGCGGCTCAAAAAAGGTTGAAAATCACTGCTTTAGACTATGGTTTACAGGTTGATAGAATTTTACAATAACCTAAATTTAGAATGACTGGATTCATCCAACAAACTAAGCCAAAAATCAAAGAAGCACCTGATGGTTTAGTTTGACATGTGAATTTCAGTCGCTACCTCTACTTGTAGTATGTGTATTTGACGACCAGTTATACAGGTTCAAATAAATTTGAGTCTGAAATACAGAATGTTAGCTTGATGGTGGAGACCGAATCTATCCTGATATTCAGCACCTTGACAGCTTATTAGAGTATTTTACCTTCCAACTTTCAAAGTAGATGCAGCTTCTTTGAAATCAATGCCCATTTCGTTCCGATACCTTAATATTCTAGAGGAGCACAGCATGTGAACAAAGAAAAACCTAAATAAGCAAGTTAAGCTTCATTTAGCTTAGCCATCAAGCTCAAGAACATTCATTCACAGAAAGTAGGATACATTCTATAAAAAATACAAGGTATCTAAAGCAAAGAATTATATTCGTTTCTTTTTCCCTTTGTTCTCAGAATTTACCATATGTGCTAGTAGATACCACCCTTCTCACTGGAGCTGCTACTGGGATCAGAGGTCAGATTTAAATCCCAAAATGCACTGCAGAGAGCCTATACTCGATTACAATCCTACTTACACCACTACGTATCCAAGACAACTGAAACATTATGTTCTCCTCGGGGATAAAAACCTACCTCTCGGTCGTAGGTTTAGACAAGCTGGCATACCAGTCGACCAGATGAAGCTGTGCATACTGGAACACTGCTCAGCATCAAAAGATCCAAGTTATTGTTGTTTCTCTCTGTTGGCTGATGGCAAGACCTTCTGATAGTTAAATCAGCCTTAAGATTTTAAGCACATCCAGGATGTGCACTCAGCTTTGCCACTTGCATTATTAATGAGACATGTCAACAGTCAGCCTTTTTCCCATAAGCATCAGGTGGCTGGTCCTTTTTTTAAAAATGGCTCGTATATGCTTATATGTACCCATCCTTTGTTGTAAATCTTATTTAGCAATTAAAATAATAATAATAATAATAATAATAATAATAATAATAATAATAATAATAATAATAATAATTTATTAGATTTGTATGCCGCCCCTCTCCGAAGACTCGGGGCGGCTCACAACAATAATAAAACAGTGTGACAATGTAAACAAATATAATATTAAAAAGCATCTAAAAACCCATCATTTAAAAACCATGCAACACACGCATACCATACATAAAACTATAAGGACCGTTGCAAAACCAGCTATGAAAAATAGTCTTGGAAATCTAATGCTGCCAGCAAAGAACCCAGCTATCTGGGACTTTCCACAATTGCTTCTCCTGGGTTCAAGCAGTCCTTTTCTTCATATGCTCAACACCAAAAAAAGTAGAAGTTTCTTTAAGGGACGAAGGGGAGGAGTACAGGCAGTGCTCTCAACTTATAACTGTTCCTTTAGTAACCTTTATAAGTTACAATGGCCTGGACCATTTTTCATGCTTACGACCATTACAGCATCCTCCGTGGTCATGTGATAAAAATTCAGCAGCCTGGCAACCGATTCATATTGGTGATGGCTGAAGTGTCTCGGGGTCATGTGATCAGCTTTCCCAATCAGCAGTCAATAGGGAAGGTAAATTCACTTCATGACCCTGTTACTAAATTAATGGAAGTGATTCACTTAACAAACATGGCAAGAAATGTCATAAAATGGGGCAAAAATTCACTTAACGAATGTCTTACTTAGCAATAGAAATTTTGGGCTCCATGGTCAAAGTCTACCTGTATCTATCTGTATGAAACAGAGCAAGGTTTTCAATGTGAACATCTTTTGAAAACTTCGTCCCAATTTGTACCTAATGATGATACAATCATGCCCTGATAATATCTATTTTTGTAGCATCTTGATGTTCCTTTCCTTTCACATCCAAACTATGAGTAAGATAGGCTTAAGTTCTTCTTAACTGCATCAATAAAGTTTTACACTCAGATGTGCCATTTATAAAATAAGTTTTTCCTTCGTCTTTTCCCCCCACCCACCCACCATGTAAAGACAACTCCAAGTTATAGAATATTTACAATGCTTTGTTATGCATTACATTGGAGAAAAGTGAGGTGGGCAGAGCTGAAGAGGAAATCAGTTCTTTCCTGCCAATTCAAGAATGGGCAGATAACACTCTACAGCAAAGTGGAGAGAGGCTCTGTGTGGAAATTTGTAAAAAGCTGCATCAGAATTAAATGTTTCAATGTCAAAATTAACAGCTAGGTTTAAAAGTAGTCCCACAAGGCTAAGAATTAGTTCAACAAAATTTTCTATAAGCCACAGGCATGCACAATATGTGATTTTTTAAAATTATCGTAAGTGATTTTCAGGGAGGAAATAACAAGGGGGGAAAAAGAGTATTTCCAGTTGATTTCAGAGGCTCAAGTGAATCAACACCTAAACATTTCTAGTTCTTGAAACATTAACATAAATCATGGGCCAAACTAATTACACTGCCAATTAAAACGTTAAATACCTTTCAATAGCATAAGTCTGTTTTTGTATATATGCAACTGAACATTTCCATTCATCCCACCAGCTGTAACTTTTCAGGATATCAGGCTCAGATTCTAGCAAAACTTGGAAGAAAATAATATATTCTATTTTTGGACAACTATCGAGCCTGACTAAAAAAATGTGGCCTTCTGCCAGCACACACAGCATCATTTGTTTGATAAAATGTATAACCACAGACAGGCAGTAATTTGTGATGGTTTTGCTTTGCTGTATATGTACACATCTACTGGAATGGATAGGGCAAATGCATAAGCACGAAGAAACAAAGTATACATACAACTTGATTTGCAAAGCCATAGCTCTATTTGGAAAAACTCTGCGACGTCTGAAAGGGCTCCAAGAATGGCTATAACTCTCATCTCAGTAGTGCTGAGCACAGGGTAGGGATAGTGTTTTTAGATTGGCATGTATATCTGTAATTTTACAATTATGCTGTAAATGCTCCCACGAAATGGTTGTTTTGTCACAATGCACCCATTTTCCAGAAGATAGTACAAAGGCAGCCAACCAGAGAGGTTAGGAGTTGACAGCGTGTAAATATGATACATAAATTAACATGAGTGCTGGTTTGGATAATATTTTCTGAGATGCAAATGTACAAGGTTTACAGAATGAATAGATACAACATGTCTAAAACATGCACAAGAGAATCTATGTCTCAAAATGGCCAAAAGTCAGAGGAATGAATCCAATGGCCAACAATCCCTCCCAACACTTTGATTTTGTGGTGTTAATTATTCTGGTTTTTGTATCTGAGATTTTATACATAGCAGCCCAATAGTGAGATAGGTGGGGTTTCTCTATAGGAAAAAGTCAGTACAGTATGGGGTTTTGATCAGCAACATACCAGACAAATTAGAAAAATCATCCCTCATCCTCAGTGATGGTCACTACAGCCCTGTGTAGTTATATACTGCTCAAAAAAAAGAGAGAAGGGAACACTCAAATAACACATCCTAGATCTGAATGAATGAAATATTACCATTGAATACTTTGTTCTGTACAAAGTTGAATGTGCACAACAGCATGTGAAATTGTCAGTGTTGCTTCCTAAGTGGATAGTTTGATTTCAGAAAGTTTGATTTATCTGGAGTTATATTCTTTTGTTTCAAGTGTTCCCTTTATTTTTTTTGAGCAGTGTAGTTCTGCATAAAAAGGAAAACATCCCCCACCCACCTTAAAATCTAGGGAAATATCTGATTACTTCTACTTCCACGGAAGCTTCAAACCTAATAAACAATGAAATCTGTAGTGTACAACTATACTATAATAGTTATAAAATGCAAAGAGGAAAGCAAGAATAAGTGACCATGAGCAACTTTTTCCCATTTTCCAACCTCTTATCTAACTAAATAACAACAATTCCAAAATCCTTATATCCATTTAATTTGCTACAGAACCAAATCACTGCAACTTTTTGAGGTCCCCACAAGCCTCCAAGTAAGGCCACAAACCCTACAAGCAAGCTCTGAGGCAAGATATACAATATATTTTGTTTCAGATCAAAAAAGGAACAATTGCTTAGGGTAATTAATTTAACTTTATTGCAGCAGGGATGGACTTTGATTCAAGATCTCATAATACAACACAACATGGAATAAGTTAAGATTGATTTACAACTACCTACTATATAACCACCAATCAGATGCTTGATTCCCCGCTTCAAAATGGAATGAAAAATAGTTTCAGCCTATATTCCACAATGAGCAAGCAGAATAGATACTAGACTATTAATAAAAATTGTATTGAAACATAAATCCTTTTTGGCCCAGCTATATACAGTTCTGGTATTATATATATTCTGATTTTCTTTCTGAGGCTTAGAAGGAAAACAATGTTATTTCGCCGAATAAAATAAAACCAAGACTGTGAAAATGCAAAAGATCTTGTCAAGATGTAGAGGGGGATTACTACCGGTTCTAACCAATTCTTTAGTACCGTTAGCAAACTGATGGTGATGTCACAGACTGTGGACGCCCCCATCTTGTTTTTGGCTTCTGCACATGTGCAAAAGCCAGGCTTTTGGCACTGCACGCACGGAGTGTGCAGCCATGCTGTGCGGGAGGAAGCAAACCGGCAGCAAGGTAAGTTAGAACCAGGGGTGGGCTGCTAGCTGGAACGCTTAATTGGTCTCACCTCTGCAGATCTGGAGGTACCGTTAGTTTGAGCGGAATTATATTTCTGCGCCCATGCAGGTAGCAAAATTGCGCATGGAAACGCAGGTGCACCCGTGTTCTGGTGAGCTTTTTTGCTTCTGTGCATGCCAGTCGGCCTTCTCCAGGTCCCGTCAACTAGACAATGTTGCTTGGCGGGGTCTAGGGGAAGAGCCTTCTCTATGGGGACCCCGGGCCTATGGAATCAACTCTCCCTGGAGATTCACACTGTCCCCACCCTCCTCGCCTTTTGCAAGAATCTTAAGACTCACCTATGCTGCCAGGCTTGGGGCGATTAGATCTTAGCTCCCTGGTCGACGAATGTTTGTATGATTGTTGTTTGAATGGGTATGACTGATTTTTAACAAACCTGGGGTTTTTAGATTGTTTGTTTAATTTTAATTTAATTGGATTTAGCTATTTTAATTGTTTTTATATGTTGTAAGTTGCCCCGAGTCCTCGGAGAGGGGCGGCATATAAATCCAATAAATAAATAAATAAATGAAATTAGGTGTTCCGGCTAGCGGTCCACCCCAGTTAGAACCCACTCCTGGAGGAATAGTAATGTACAGTATGTAGTTCAGAATTGCAGGCTCATATGAATCAAACATATCAGGACAATATGAGGAAACCGCCTGCCAGATTACTTTTGGGTCTAGAATGGAGTTGAAATATTGGACAATGTAATGTATAAAGGTAAGAAAAACTCCAATACAAGGTCATGATTGCTCTCCTGCCATTTCCCATGCTCCAAATTCTAGTACTTATTAAAAACCCATTGCCTGTGCTGTGCAATTGTTCATTTCCCTAGTTACAACAGGGATTTTTGTTCCCTTTGAAGAATATGGATTTTTACGATTCAAAACAGTTTGGATGTGCAGTCCTATGCATTCTTAATTGCTTTTCTGAATTCAATGGAACACACTTGAATGGATACATACAGCACTGTGCAAAGAGCTTTTTGGATATTATCTACACAATTACTGTTACTTAAATCATTTGTCGAGGTGATTTTAAAACTTTTTATCTTCAAGGAACATTTTCCATAGTAGCACTGGTGAAACACTAAGATTCAAACAGGGCTTGTAAACGATGACTGGAGAATATGGGGCTAAGTGTGTGCTGGCCCTACCCTTTACTTCTTGTGTGCCCACCTAAACCTATCTATCTCATTCCTCAAGATTTGGAGAGGATGATGGTTTCATTAGTCTTCATCTCAGTGTAGCAAAAGACTTTGATAAAATCTAGTCCATATCTCCTGGAAGGTTGGAATTTTCTAGTGAAAAAGCATACACCTATGTTTTGGCCTACATCAACTTTGCATAGCAATATACATTCTGTGCTCGATATAACATATGCATAACATAGAGAACTGTAGTTTACCAACATCAAAAGGAACACTGTTCCAAACCGCAAGGGAGGAAGAGGGGATGAATGATAAAACATGCAGCCATGATACAAATGACATTACAAATCAGGACACAGGTATATAAGGTATCCTATAGCAGTGATGGTTAACCTTTTCTGGACCAAGTGCCCAAAGCACGCACATGAGCATGCACATAACCCCCAAAATGAAATGTGCACCTTTACCCCCCTGCACATGCGCCTGTGGATCCCCGCATATACATGCAACCCCCAGCATGTGCCCCCGTGCAAATGCACCCCTGCATGCACCTTGCCTCCACGCATGTGTGCACGCCCCCCTGCACACAAACCACCCCCTATGCATGCACGGCAGAGACTCGAAGACCAATTGGCCAACAGGAGGCACATGTGCATCGGACCTGAACTGGGACAGCTCGTATGCCATAGGTTCGTGAACACGGCCCCTAGAGAGTCATTGCACATATGCCACCATTTTGATATAAACTCAGTTGGCAGCAATTGCCAACTCTTCCTTTAAAGATTGCCATAAATATTCATTAATTATTATTACAACCATTGAAAGGCCTCAAAAGCTTAGTAAGTAACTGCATTCTTGCTAAAGTGAGTACAATGGCTCCTCTACTTACGAACTTAATCAATTCCGTGACCAGGTTCTTAAGTAGAAAAGTTTGTAAGAAGAAGCAATTTTTCACATAGGAATCAATGTAAAAGCAAATGTGTGCGATTGGTGAAACCACAGGGAGAGTGGAGGCCCTGTTTCCTCCCAGGAGATTCCTAAAGGCCCCATAGAAGCTTCTCCCTGCCTTTTCTGGCCCTGTTTCCTCCCAGGAGATTCCTAGAGGCACCACAGAGGCTTCTCTCCCTGCCTTTTCCAGTTACAGTTTCAGAGACTAGGGTTTGTAAGTGGAAAATGGTTCTTGAGAAGAACCTAGAACTCTAGAAAAGTTTGTAAGTAGAGGCATTCATAGGTAGAGGTACCACTGTACTTATATTTAGTAACTGAATTGGAAAAGGTTTATTCCAAAGTTCAAGATGGTTTTCAATAGTAATAGCGACTATCATAACAAAATGCAGTTAAAGCTGAAATTTAAAACTTTCATTATGAACAGTTGTTAAAAGATTAGTGAAATAGATTTTCCCCATCTTCCTAAACAGTGGCACCAAGTACATTGCTTTAGAAGTAACATTCCACATTTCAATACTAGGAAGTCATATTCCCAGCTTCTCACTACCCAGTAATAAAAATTAGTGCTATGTATTTAGGGTGTAGACTAGTTCAGCCTCCTTCCATTTGATGCCCTTTGCACTTGTGCAAATATAATGCTGCAATTCACAGGCACAATTGCTTTTTGAGATTACTGTATTTCAATACATGAGAGGGATTAAATTAATGGTTTAATATAGTAATCAAGGAGTATGAGATGGCACATTAAAAATATGTCACTAAGTATTCTCAACAGTATTTTCTAATTCTTAATAACTGATCTCTACAAAATGCTGCATTTTTTCATTGCAAAAAAAATAATAAACACAACTAAGTAAATGGTAAACTGTTTAGAACCTTATTTGGGTTGAACAGCACATGAATTGTGCTAATAAAGGAATAATGTACTTTAAAATACAAAATGCGTTTTAAAAGAAATGCTGTTTATCTGCAAAATAAAATCTTTGTGGAAGAGGAAAAAATACCAGCATCTTCTAAATAACAATGCAACAACCTCCAATTTTACAAGAAATGGCTTGAGATGGCTCACATTAATTGTTTTCTCCTTCATGTTCAGGGCTATTAGGAAAGAACAATAGTAAACCATTGTTTCACCAAGTTCTCAGTTTCACACATACAGAGATGGTGTTTAAAAGTGTTGAAAACCGAGGATGCATTTTATAAATATTTCAAATAGGTTTGCAGTTGTGCAGTTAACAATTTTCCAAGGGGCGATTGTTATCCTTTCTACCCGTTTACACAATCAAAACGAAAATGGGTGCAAGTTTGTTTGTTTTTTCCCCTGCACTGCCATTCAGTTTTATCAAGAGTTTGTATTCTTATTTTTTCTAGCAACCGGAAGCGAAGAAAAGCGGTACGGAGGGAGGAAGGGTCGATTGCAATATTGCAGAGATTGCACGGAGGGGGTTCCTGTTCTTTAAAGCTCCCCTGGAGGAGGAGGAGCTTTACTCTGTGTTGCCTGGGCTTTGTGTTGAGCTGCTTACAGAGAGCCACACGCTCCCCACCGTCGCCGGTGTGACCCCATGGCCGCCTCTTCCTGCGCCAGGGTTTGCCGGCCACGTGGCTGTCACAGCCTCAAACCAAAATGGGGGAAGCCAAACTGGCGGAACTAAACAAATCGAAGCCGGCAACAGGGGGAGGGGGAGAGAATTATATTTTAAACTGGAAGAAATGTAACTTCCAAGAGCTAAGTTTGCTCGAGAGATTTTATTTTATTTGTAAAATTTATATGCCGCCCACTTGCACTCTCTGGGCGGCCTACAGTCAAAAACAACAATAAAAAGACCATTTAAAATACATTAAAAACATGTTATCTCTCTCACTCGTGACCGAATCAAGATGATAATCTAACAACTTGACAACTTTAGCCGTACTACTTGAGACGGAAGGAAACTGACAAGCTTGTCCCTTTCCCTCCCCCGGTTGTTGTTGTTTGAGGCAGGGGTCTCCAACCTTGGGCGCTTTAAGCCTGGCGGACTTCAACTCCCAGAATTCCCCAGCCAGGTTTGCTGGCTGGGGAATTCTGGGAGTTGAAGTCCGCCAGGCTTAAAGCGCCCAAGGTTGGAGACCCCTGGTTTAAGGCTTTATAAATATTTCAGCGGTCGCTCAAACGCGTCTCTCTTTCGCCCTCTTTCTTTTATTACGACCGTCCTCAGAGAGAAAGAGCAGCCACATGGCAGCGGATCTCCCACGAGAGCAACGCCGGAGTCCGGAGGGAGAAGAAAGAAAGGCGGTATTTTCAACAGCTGAGCAGCCCCCGAAGGGAGTCCCGCGAGTCTTGAAATTCCCCCGTCGCGGAAAAGACTCGAGCCCCTTTTTTTCTCTCGCCGTCACGGAAAACTCGTCCCCGCCACCCCGTCTGACGTAAAAAAACCCTCTTCCCCTCGAATAGACGCCGCAACGCCTCAGGAGTAACAACTCGCGGCGGGTCCTCTCGATGCCCCCCCGACATTACCAGTTGTTTATTATTATTATTATTATTATTTCGAGGCTATTTGGAAGATATTTCCCCCGTTCTTCTATCAACAGGCGCAAATGGTCTCCAGCGGTTCCCCTTCATCCAGAAAATAAGCTTTTTCTAAGCCTTTTCTCACGCCCTTCTCGTTTTAATTTCGCTTCTCTTTCCCCACCCCGCGTGCCATTTGAACCGTCGGGCAGACCCCAGGCGAAACGCTCGACTGTCAATCAACCCAAAAGTCTTTCTTTCTCTCCCCCCCCCCCCCCCTTCCACAAAAAAGCCCCAACCTCTGGCCTGGGAGAAGCCCGACTTCGCGTCTTGCGGAAAGCGACCACCTCATTCTTTGAAGTCGCCCCCCTGACATTCTTAACCTTCCTCTTCGTCTCCTCCTCTTCCTCCCTGCCCGCAAAGAGGCCACAAAGCTCCGGCTTGGCCATGCAAATATTTTTCCTCCCAGATGAGCAACTAAGAGCCTCTGGAGGTACAAACTCCCAATTTACACAGATCTTCAACCTACGCTCGACCCGGTCACCTTTCCTTTACACACACGCACCCTCTCCCACCACCATTTGCAGCCTTTGCTCGATTCCACCCCTCGCCCGAATTGAAATCTTTTTCAGCCGGAGCGCGCGGAGACAAGCGAGCACGCCAGCTCACATTGTGCAAACCTAGGGAAGGAAAAGCTCGGGCAGCGCGTCTTGCTTCAAATACATCTTACACCCCACACACACATCTGGAAATATATATTTTAGAAAAGGAGAGGGTGAAAGAGAGAGAGAGAGTAGCTAGAACTTAACATTGAAAGATTTGGAAGTTAAAAAGAACAGAAAACCCCAGATTTTGGGAGGAGGAGGGGGGGGGAAGAATGAAAGAAATTATATTTTGATTCCCGCCCACTTTCCCCAGAAATAGTTAATAAAGGAAATAATTCCAACTCACTGTACTCATGAAGCAGGCGCATGGGGGGAGGGAGAGAGAGAGAGAGAGGATGGGGGCACAATATGGCAGCAGTAGTAGCAGCAATATGGGAAATGTGTCACAGAACAGCAGCGTCGCCGCCTCTGGCTTTCCCTGCCCTGCGAAGCAGCGGCGGCAGCAGCAACAGCAGCGGCGGAGCCACCTCCTCCCTCCGTCTCCCCATAGCAACAAGGCGTCCGAGCCATTAACTCCTTCTCCTCTTCCCGCACGCTAACCTTCCTCGCTCGCCGCCAACTTTCGTCTCCTTTTTATTGGTAAATGGGCCGACTGCTTTCCTCGCTTCTCCTGGGACAGTCGCAGAAGAATCCCGTCGAAAGGAAAAGGCCGGGCTGGTTTTGTTCGGTTTTTTTTGTTTTTTTGGTCGGGGTGGGAAGCGTTTAGTTAATGTTAATTCCTGTAATTATGCACACACACAACCGGCCCCCTGTGGTCCTCTAAAGAAAAAGGCGGGGAGTTCCTCTAGTTTCTTCCACACACCTGGATGACCTTGAATCAGTTCATTCAGGGAACATCCTTAAAGTTTCAATAATAATAATAATAATAATAATAATAATAATATAATAATAATAATAATAATAATAATAATAATACATTAGATTTGTATGCCACCCCTCTCCGAAGACTACTTCAAAGCCTACTTAAGCCTACTTTTATTAAGCCTACTTATTAAATGTATTTAAAAAGTGGAATCAATCTATTATCAAGAGAAGGAGGTGGAAGAGTTAAGTTATATATGAAAACAAAAAACGTCTGGAGGACAGAAAGGAAAGGGGGGACATGATTGAAACATTTAAATATGTTAAAGGGTTAAATAAAGTTCAGGAGGGAAGTGTTTTTAATAGGAAAGTGAACACAAGAACAAGGGGGCACAATCTGAGGTTAGTTGGGGGAAAGGTCAGAAGTAACATGAGAAAATATTTTACTGACAGTAGTAGATGCTTGGAACAAACTTCCAGCAGACGTGGTTAGTAAATCCACAGTAACTGAATTTAAACATGCCTGGGATAAACATATATCCATCCTTAGATAAAATACAGGAAATAGTATAAGGGCAGACTAGATAAAAAAGACATGAGGTCTTTTTCTGCTGTCAATCTTTGTTTCTATGGCCAAAGACTGACTGGAACAGATCACAAATTGCTGACATTGCAAGTTCCAAGACGGACCACTAATTTCCATGGCATGATCTTCACTTATATATTTATCATTTGCAAGGAGAACATCAGGAAGTCCTGAACCTCATTGATCATCGAGAAGCAGAGCAACTATAAATAAGCTTAAAGAAGATGTTAAGGATAAATATGAAAAAGAAACCATGAAAAATGAAGAAACAGAAGAAAGCAAACTAGATGGCAGAACAAATACATTTTGAATAAAAGATAAGGTAGATAATTTACTTAATACCTGATTTTTCAACAACCATTTAAAGTTACAACAGACACCCCACCAAGCTATTTACGAATTCCAGAGAATTCCTGTGGTCATATGACCACAAATCAGGTGCATGGCAACTAGCTCACCTTTACTACCAGTTGCATCTTTCCATGATCAAGTAATTGTGATTTACAAAGGTTTTCTGCCTATTTCCAGCAAAAAACACCTATAGGAATACATGGATTTTTCTTAATGACTACTGCATTCATTAATGTCTGGTGGATTCACTGAATGACTGTCATATTTGCTTAACAGTTGTTGCAAAACAAATTTTAAATCACATCTGGTCACATGGGTGCCTTGAGTGAAGATTTACAGCCTTTATTATTTATTCCAGGTTCCATTTCAGTCTTAAGTTGAGAACTATCTATAGAAACTGGTTCAAGGAAGATCAAACAAGGACTAAAGGACTATAGTGAAATTGTGTATACTAGAGATGTTAACCTCCAAGATATCCTAGAACAGTGAGGGCAAAACCTTTTTTGGTTCACGTGCCAAATAGGGGAGGCGTGGGGGGATCGCATGCAGGCGTGCCCACATCCATAATTCCATGCGTACCTCCCCATGAATGCGTCATGACAGGTACACCCCACTCCCAGTATGCGATGGCACGGCCGTTTTTTGCTCTCCCCAGACTTCAGAGCTTTTCTACCCTATTTCCCTGAAAATAAGACAGCTTCTTATATTAATTTTTGCTCCCAAAGATGTGCTACGTCTTATTTTCAGGGGATTTTTTTTTTTCAATGAAGAAGAATTCACATTTATTACTGAACCAAAAAAAAAGAACATTTATTATATAGTATACAGTAGTTGTCATCACAAACCAGCATAACCAGACAAATTGAATCCTATCAAGAATTTCTTACTACCATGTACCATTATTTCCATGTACAACAATTATACTTTCTTCAAATATATGATCTGTTCAGGAATGCTGCGAAACGAAACAAAACGTCTCCTTACTTTCTACAAAACCTCTCCTCTGTCTTACTTGTGGGGGTGACTTATTTTCGGGGAAACGGGGTAGGAGCCTGGGGAGGGCAAAAACAGCCTCTTCCCCCTTGGAGGCCCTCCAAGGCCAGAAATGGCCCGTTTGACAAGTTTCGATTGAATGGAAGTGCCATCACCCCCCAGCTTTATACCCTTTCTAGAGGCCAGGGGAGGGAAAAAATGGCCTTCCCCGCCCACCGACTCCCAGAGGCTCTCTGGAGGCCAGAAATGGCCCATTTGCCAATTTCTTCACATTGGTAGATGGGCCGTTTCTGGTCTCTGGGGGGGAGGCCATTATTGCCCTCCCTAGTCTCCTAGAAAGACTCTGAAGCCTGGGGGAGTAAAAAAAAAGGAACTTCCGTTTCAACCGGAAGTTGGCAAATGGAACATTTTCAGCCTCCAGAGGACCTTGGGGAAGATGGGGAAGGCCGTTTTCAGCCTCCCCAGGCTCCTAAAAAGGCTCTGGTGCTTGGGGAGAGCAAAAAGGGGCCTCCCCCACCCCCTCCAGAGGTTGAAAACAGGCTGTTCCTTAACTCCTAGTGGACCCAGAAGGCCTGAAAATCAGTTGGTTTTGCGCATGCACGCCAGACCTGAGCTCATGTAACCACTGATATGGCTCCGTGTATCACAGCCTACTTCATCATATGCAGCTTTTTGCTCTATGTTATCCGGTACTTTCAGCTTTCCAAGAGCATTGTATTTGTTCAGGTCAATGTATAGTACTGTTTATTTACATCCTCAGGTTCCATGCGTGATAAAAATTTATACATGAGGGCAATAAAATAAAATGACAACAAATAAGTGATACAATCAGTATATTTGAGAGTACTATTCTATTATATACAGAAGATAAGGTATAGTATTTGATTAGTTATCCAGTCAGATAATGCTTGAACTTCACTTTAGTCTTTACGAGTATGGGAACCTATCATTGTTTTAGATGGGGGGAAAATTGATATGAACTATGTGATTAGAATTGGTTGCCTGGTTTTAAAACGTAGGTAATGCTATGGAATGCTTGCACCTTATGTTTCTGTTGACATGGCTGCTTCCAAGATACCAAGGATATGATTTTACTAATAATGTTCCAAAAACGTACTTATGTAAAAATTAGATACATTTGTGTAAACTGAATAAATAGTGTTCCCTCTACTTATGTTTTTACAACCTTGAGGACAAATAATGCTAAAAGAATGAGGTTCATATAAAAGGAATAAGTCCTTTAGCTCTGTGACCCCTGGTTTCTTTAGGGGACTGTACCCTGAATGTCCCTTACCTAGGATGTGCAAGTTTTACCTGGAGTGAACAGCCCCTCAATTATCCTGGAATGGAGCCATAAAGTGCTTTGAATGGAACTCTAAAATGGATACAGAAAAATAGAAGCCATGTTGCAATAGTGATTCTTATCCTGGCCACTGTTTATACCAACTGAAATTTCTGGACAGCTTTCAAAGACAGTTATTTATATTGTATTTGACATTACAGCTTGTTTAGCAAGTTCCGTGTAGAGCAAGGGTGTCAAACTTGATTTCATTGAGGACAGCATCAGGGTAGTGTTTGGCCTCAGGTTGCTGGGGTGGGCATGGCCAGGATGGGCATGGTCAGCTTGACGACACTCCTGTCGGGGGCGCCTGTTGTGGCCCGAATGCTCTGCCAGTGAAAACAGTCTCCCAAGCTCTGTTTTCAGCCGCTGCAGGCTCCAGCGACCCTCTGCCAGTGAAAATGGAGCTTGGGAGGGCTGCATCTGACTCTTCGGAGCTCCGTTTTCATTGGCAGAGGGTCATAGGAGGCTGCGACAGGCAAAAACAGAGCTCTGGAGCTCATTTTGGCTGGCAGAAGCACCATGGGTCAGTCCTTTCCTGTTTCCAAGGTGGCCCCACGGGCCAGATCTAAGTACCCCGTGGGCCGGATCTGGGCCCCGGACCTTGAGTTTGACACCCCTGTTGTAGAGCAACTGTTTACAGTTACAATGGTATAATTACAAAATAACTTTGAAATAGTTCTCACATTTACAATCTTTGCAGGACCATAAAGCAAAGAAATCTTGAAGAACAATAAGATCATAAACACAGTCACTAAAAGTTGAGTTGCCAATCCAGTTGGGGTTGATAAATGAAAAATTTCCTCTAATCGGGGCACATGCTGATGAAGTAGGAGTTACTGTTACCAGGGTTTCATGGTCCAAGTAGCATTATAAACTGGCAAATCTCTCTCAGCTGAACAAAGCCCATGGCTTTTATGTGATATTTCAGAGAATGCCTGAGGTCTAAAGAAGACTCCAAGTTGCAGTCTTGCTTCTTCACGTGGAAGGTGACTCTATCTATAACTAACCTTGGAACTGCCTCTGAGTTAATTTCTAGATAGGCCTCAACTCAACCTTTCTAAGAGTTAAGTTTGAGCTGGTTTGTACCACTCCAGACCCTCAAAGCCTCTGGATAATGAATCAAAACTTCCAAAATCTATCTACCTCAGCTTAGGACAGTGATGGCAAACCTATGGCACGGGTGCCACAGGTGGCACGTGGAGCCATATCTACTGGCACACGAGCTATTGTCCTAGCTCAGCTCCAATGTGCATGTGTGTGCTGGCCAACTGATTTTTAGCTTACACAGAGCCTCGGGGGGGGGGGATTGTTGTAATCATAGGTTTTTAAGCACTGAAATTTGGGAATAAAATATTGCTGGAGAGTGATGTTTTAAGCCTAAATTATGTGCTGAATAAAATCTTTATTCTTCCTCTATGGAAAGGCAGGAAGCAAAGTCCAGGCTGAGCAAGCATCCTGCAGAATCATGATAGAGAAATATATGCCTTACACATTCCTTTGTTAATCACCAGTAAACACACATTCCAGGAAAGGGGCAAAGAATGTAGCTTCCGTTAATTATCTATAGGGAAGCCACAAGAGAAGTTTGCTTTATATGGTGCTGGCTTAATGTATGTGGCGTTCGAGAATTGGTTATTCTGTACCACATGTCAGAACTGTGAAAACACAATAAATAGGAGAGATCTTTATTCATTTGAGGTCGTCTCTTCGAGAAAACTTTCTCTGTCATTTCATTCTGATGTGGCAATCACGGCACTCTGTGCCTTCCCCGAGGTCGACCCACTGAAGGAGGGCTGCATGCTTTCAGGGGATGGGGGAGGGCGTTTTTACTCTCCCCCGTCTCCAGGGAAGCCTTTGTAACCTGGGGAGAGTGAAACACGAGCCTACTGGACCCACCAGAAGTTGGGAAACAGGGGGTGGGGGAAGCTGTTTTCGCCCTCCCAAGGCATTGAATTATGTGTGCAGGCACTCGCGCATGTGTGATAGCACACGCCCATGCTCTTTTGGCACCCGAGGAAAAAAAGGTTCGCCATCACTGACCTAGGAAGTTATACATCAACCGATAGCTTCAGGACTCCCTACTCTCAGTGATTGTTGCCTGTCCACTAACATCAGAAAGAAAAGATTTTCTCCAGGCTCCTTCACATAGGGAATGTCATCAATAAGGTTCATGTTGTAAGGCTTTCTCAGTTGCTGTCCCTCTCTCCGGAACAGCATTCTGCCAGAAATTAGATTGACCTCCATATTCTTTAGTTTTCAAAAGAAAATATAGACCTGATTTTTTTTTTCCAACATAACTTTGGGACTTGATAACATTATCTTGTTCTTCCCTTCAGGGAATGTCTAGATGTGCATTGTATTATCGGTGCCTGGGGTATTTGGGATTGCATATTTTTATACAAATTAGAAATGGAAATCTATTGAAAAATAATCCACACTAATTAAGGGCTCCATTACCAAAGTAACAACCCAAATTCCCACAAGAGAAGCTGTTTAAGAACAAGCTGTGTAAGATGAGCACTAAGGCACTGCAGCAACCTGGAACACCAGATTCCACAGAAAAAGGGAACAGGCCGCCTACTGTATACATCTTCCAACAAAATGGGCACCCGTGCAACTTTAACAAAAAGTCCTGATCATTCAATTCACTACAATACAATGAACAATTGATGAAAAGAATAATACTGCCATACATCAAAAAATCTCAGAAACAACTAACAGATTACAGTGTTCCCTCGATTTTCGCGGGTTCGAACTTCGCGAAAAGTCTATACCACGGTTTTTCAAAAATATTAATTAAAAAATACTTCACGGCTTTTTTCCATATACCACGGTTTTTCCTGCCTTATGACATCATATGTCATCGCCAAACTTTATTCTGCCTTTAATAAATATTTTTTTAATAAACTTTAATAAATAAACATGGTGAGTAATAATCTAAATGGTTGCTAAGGGAATGGAAAATTGCAATTTAGGGGTTTAAAGTGCTAAGGGAAGGCTTGTGATACTGTTCATAGCCATAAATAGTGTATTTACTTCCGCATCTCTACTTCGCGGAAATTCGACTTTCACGGGCGGTCTCGGAACGCATCCCCCGCGAAAATCGAGGGAACACTGTATTACAACCACATGGCATCACATACCATACAAACCAACTAACATCTTCCAAAACATGTTAACTAATCAAAAACCTCAATAGCCTAAGACCAGGGGTAGGGACAGGAATAATCTATAGTGTAAGGATTTATAACAGCCACTATGTAGGACTGGCATGCAGACAGAACATATCCTGAACACCAGCTAGAAAACAGGACACAATGAAACTTCCTTAACCTTAAAAAGCATTGTATCCTGAGGCCTGCGGGATTGAGCGGCATAGAAGTCAAATAAACCAAACAAACAAACAAACAAACAAACCTCACAATACATGGACAGACTCAACTGGGAAACTACTGTATATAAATGCAGCAAACTCCACACTCACTATGATTGATTATTTTACCAATTGCTTAATGAAATGTCTTCAAGCAAGCAACCAAGCTCAGAGAGCGCTGAGGATTCCATAGTTTTAAGAATTTATTTTATACAATTGTTGAAAACCGTTCAGAGTCTATAATTACTGCAGTGGCCTATCAATCCACTAAAATATCAGCATACTCTTTCTTCACTGCATACTAACAAATGGACTTTCCAGTAACTTAATTAAGATATTAAAAAGCACCCATGGGTTTGACTTCTCCTTCCTTACAACTATAGACAGGAAATGTCACTATGGTGGGAAAGAAAGATCTGCAAAGGACGTCTTTCCTTTTCCCAACTTATTTATTTGTTTATTTTGTCAAGTATATATTGGAGATATGTAAAGATATAATAATATTCATATACAGTACATGGTACTAGTAACAAGAAAAAAAACAAGAAGAAACATTAGATATAATAATATTCATATGCATGGTACTAGTAAAAAATAAAAGAAACATTAGGACAGGGGATGGAAGGCACGCTAGTGCACTTATGCACGCCCCTTACTGCCCTCTTAGGAATTGGGAGATGTCAATAGTGGATAGTCTAAGGGTAAAGTTTTGGGGGTTAGGAGATGATACTACAGAGTCAGGTAGTGAGTTCTATGCATCAACTAAAATCGTATTTCCTGCAGTCAAGTTTGGAGCGGTTTGCATTAAATTTGTATCTGTTATGTGCTCGTGTGTTGTTGTGGTTGAAGCTGAAGTAGTCGTTGACAGGAAGGACACTGTAGCAGATCATTTTATGGGCTATGCTTAGGTCGTGTTTAAGGTGACATAGTTCTAAGCTTTCTAAACCTAGGATTGTAAGTCTAGTTTCGTAGGGTATTCTGTTGTAAGTGGAGGAGTGAAGGGCTCTTCACTGGACATTTTCTAGGGTATTTATGTCCGAAATGTGGTGTGGGTTCCAGACTGATGAGCTGTCTGGCACTTGCAAGACAGCAAGCAAGAAAATATGATTGATGTTATCAAACACTACAGATACATGATTCACTAGGTCTTTTACCAGAGCAATCAATATTGTTTGCATCTGTGACATTCTATGTTGCATTTTAAACTACAATCCAGATTGAAAGTTGGCTTATGATGCCAGCCTTTCTTTAGCTATTATCCTTGGGAGAGGTATAACGAGGATAGGGATTCTTTATGTGAGTGGTGGAAAAAAGGGCTACTTGTATTTTACATATTTTTTTTTTTAGTTAAGCATGATTTTTATGTTATTGTTTCACTATTTTAAATATATTTTAGGACATACATTATTGATCTCATTCCATATGCTTCTATTTCAGAGAGATGGGAAATTGCATTAAAGTTAAATATAGCAATGGTACTGCTGCATTTCAGAGAGATCCATGGCATAACTTATATCACACACAGTTTTTAAAAAGCTGATAGCACATTCAGATTACCTCTCTTA
The DNA here is from genome assembly GCF_031021105.1 of Erythrolamprus reginae. Lineage (NCBI taxonomy): Eukaryota > Metazoa > Chordata > Lepidosauria > Squamata > Dipsadidae > Erythrolamprus > Erythrolamprus reginae. The sequence continues at coordinate 377,717,327 of NC_091950.1, read as the reverse complement.
CTTTCTTAAATTAACAATAAAGGTTTTTTGTCCCTGTCAAATTAATTACCTTTGGATTGGGACAGTAGATTGTTAAATTTGAAGAAACTGTTGAGAATAGAGGAATAGGCAGGAAGAATAAATGCCTGCACATATAGCTGCTGGAACACTATTGGTTTCTGATTTACTTTAAGTTTTCCTTAACATTACTGTATTGTATGTGGGGGGAATAAATGGTCACATACTTTTAGCAAGTATGCATATGGCCGAAGCCTGTACTACTTTGGGATGGATTTTCAAAGGGCATCATCTTGCTGGTGATTAACTGCAACATGGACCTAGTTCTAATAAGGAAAACTATGGTAATTTCTCTGAAATAAACCTTGCCCAATAAGCACAAGCAGAAAAACAAGGAAGGTGTTATGGAATATGGGAAATATTAAACTCTGGATTTTTAATTTGCTTAAAGTCCCAGGTCTTTTAACCAGTGTTCCCTCTAATTTTTTGGGGGGGATGGGCGGAAAAGTATAGTGTCTGAGCGGCAGTCCCTTCGGGACTGGGCGGCACAGAAATAATAAATAAATAAATAAATAAATAAATAAACAAACAAACAAACAAATCACCCTGTTTTGCCTCAGAGAATTTCAAAATAAAATACTGTACTGTGTGTCTATAACAGTGAGCTCATAATAGGGCAACTCTATCAATATCAAAATGCCACTTAAATAGTTGAGCTAGTTTCAAACTAGATTTTGATTTTCTTTCTCTCTTCCTTACTCCCATTCTTTTTCTTTCTCTTTTCCTTCCTCTCTTTTTTCTATCTGTTTCTCTCTCTTTCTCTCTTCTTCTCTCTCTCCTTCCCTCTCACTCTTTCCCTCTCGGCTTCTGGGCAGGTTTGGAAAACTTTGAGTTGATGATGATTTTTAAGTGAGCGATTGCTCACTGCTCAGCTTAGAGGGAACTATGCTTTTAACTAGGCGTCAGAATTACTTGATGAATAAAATGTGGCACTGGTAATCCTAAAATGTAAGCAAAGTTTACCTATCTTTACACTGCTCTTGCAATCAACACTAGTAAATATTTTCAGTACACTTGTCTCATGCCTCAGGACAGTTCTGCTTCAAGTAAGATATTAAATCTTACTAATAAATATCTAATAAATCTAATAAATAATTAAAGAATACAACCATCCTTATAGTTTCTGACAAGGGTGAAATGCCCCCGGATCGGGCATGGCTGCCGGTGGTCGGGGAGCTGGTAGCGACGGCAGCGCGAGACTTCACCCACCTGAATGCCACAATTTAGATTCTTTTACCCCCTGCACATACGTAGAATGCTTTGCATATGTGCATAGGGTGAAATAACCCAAATAGCAGCATCTGGATGGGTGGGCAAAGACTCTCGCTACCAGTGCTCCAACCACTGGCAGCCGCCCCCGAGCCGGGAGCAATTCACCCCTGGTTTCTGAAATAGTAAACAGGCATTGGAATTCCTTTAGAAAAAAGGAGATGATGTACTTTGATTATTCAAAATCATAGTACTGCAGTATAGTATTGAATTTCTAAGTACTGTATTCTCATCATATTCATGCAAATTTATATTTCTCGTTAATTTATTTGTACTAGATTTTAAGACATGAACCAGATTGTATTTCAGCAAAAATATTTGTTAATAAACCCCTCAGGGGTGAATATATTCAGCAATGTCCTTCCTCATTTTGAAAGCCACTTTGATAAAATTGACAACTGAAATGCCTTGTGTTCTAGCTTGAGTAGAATGACAGGGTCAGGAACTGAGGCAAGATTGTGATTAGAACGGAACCCCTTTATTAGAACAGTTGTCAACAGGACAAAGCAGTAACCGGCACAGGCAAACCTCTGTCAGTCTGCTATTTATATGGTGGCTGTCAAAACTGGTAGCCAATACTGCTGGTTGAGTTGTCAATAAACAGCCAATAGGAAAATAGTTTTAAGCTGCTAGGTAAATTTCAAGTGTAGATATGCAGCATCCCTCCACTCCTGGATGGCGCATGTGTAGTCCTGGAGATACGCCGGGTGCCTGCACTGTCTCATTGAACACCGAAGCTCTATAGGATGGTCAGGTCAGCAGCCTCTGGATCTGCAACAGGTGAAGGGAGTGCTTTGTCAGTAATCCTAGACTCTGGAGGAAGATTTACAGAGCCAGATGAGTCGGGCATCACGATTGTATAGTCTGTGGGGACATCAGGGGGATCGTAAGCAGGAGCTGTCGTAGGTGGTCTGCAGTCCCTACATTTGGCCTGATAGCAGTGGGGACTGGTGTTGAAGCAAAGGGTCATCTTCTAAGCTGGTCAACCTGACACCGCCATAGCTTTCTGCCCTCCAGGCCTACTCTGCATAAATGCCTGTTGTTGCCAATGGGGCTTGCCACCATAATTTCTGGCATAGATTGAATCCCACACAGAAAAGATACTGATCTTGCTGGTCGAGTCTATTGGGGTGTCAGGCAAATTGTTAGGGTGCAGGCTGTCCAATGTGTTTCTGAGGTGGCAGCCCATGAGTAATTCTGGGCTGCATTTGAAGACAAAGTTTGAAATAGTGTGCTGGGCCATAAGATATTTATTTATGTTCTCTTGCCAGTTCCCTGGCCCTAATCTGGACAAGGCTGCCTTCGCTGACCTCACAGCTCTTTCAATGAAACCATTGCTAGAAGGGTGAAAAGGAGCAATCTGTGCATGGCTGATGCCTAAGTCAGCCAAAAATACCTGGAACGAGGCAGGGGTAAAATGAGGGATAAAACTGAGGCCCATTGTCTGAGACAATTGTTTCATTGTCTACATCATCAGGGAGCCCGTGGGTAGTAAATAACTTGCATAAGATCCTGCTGATAGCCTCTGAGGTAGTGGATGGCATGAGGGCTTACTCCACCCATTTGGAAAAAGCATCCACTACCACCAAAAATGTCTGCTCTTGTATTGAGCCTGTCAGGTCAATGTGGATTCTGGACCATCAGCCTCTGGGAAGTTCCCTTTCCCTGGAAGATGCTTCGGGGAGGACTGGCCTGGACTGTTGGCACCTCTGGTAAGACCCAACTCATTCAGCAATGGCAGTGTCCAGCTTAGGCCACCAGATATAACTGCAGTCTAATGCCTTCATCCTGGCCAACCCCCATGTGGTCCCTTGAATAGGCTGTGCACGGGGATGTGCTATACACCAGAAGGCGGAAACGCTGTTTTGGTGGTGGCAATGGAGTGTGTAGGTTTACTCCACTGGCGCCAGGCGTGCACATGCTGTGCATGCCCAACCAGCGCAATTCTGGTAAAAATAAAAGAAAACAGCAATTTTTGCTGCTGGAAAGATGTCCACATGCACATGCAGACAAGCAGCGGTGGCGAGCAGCAGGGGTAGTGGAGCGAGTGGCAGTGGTCACCTACCTTATTTTGGCCTATTTTGGGGCCTTTTTGCTTCTGCGCATGAGCAGAAGCTAAAAAACCTAGAAATCCTGCACCAGACACGAGTCTGCGGAGAGGGGCGGCATACAAATCTAAATAATAAATAAATGCTCCCAGCCCATTCCGGTAGCACCAGGAATGGTGGCCCGCCCCTGGCTGTGCAGCACTGCAGTCCATAAGGCTGGTGGGACCATTACCAAGCTACCCCACAACTAACACCCCCTCAATACAGACAGCTCATCTTGCCCCAGTTTGAGCGACCCAAAGGCATCTGAGAGCTATTCCCTTGGCCACCCTCTGCCTATCCAGTCAAGGACTTGAGAAATATTCCGATCTTTGGAGGAGTGGAAAGCTATATCAGCTGCAGTCAAGGGCATGTTGGTCTCTTCAATTAGCAAAACTGAGGAGGCAGAGGCTGGGTCTTGGACTGATTGAGTAAATGGGCACCTGCTGAGGCCATCCACATTAGGTATCTCACTCCCAGGGCAATAAACCAACTGATAATTATAAATTGACAGAAAAACTGACCAGCGGGACATACGAGGGAACATAATTTGGGTGTTTGTCACCAGCCAAGATACAGGTATTCGTCCCAGGTTTCGGATGCCATTTGGAAAAGGGTGAATGATGTCAGAGAAGACATCCTTAAAAGGATGGATAGCTAAGGAATATTTAGCATAACTGTTGCGGAAATGTTCACATCGAAGAAAGCAGGAAATGTCAGCTCTCTTTGAGTGACCAGCTCAAACCCCCTCCTCAGTATCCCACCTTTCGTCGCCAGTGTTCTAGCTTGGGTAGAATGAGACAAGACAGTGATTAGAATGGAACCCCTTTATTAGAACAGCTGTCAACAGGACAAAGCAGTAATTGGCACAGGCAAGCCTCTGTCAGGCTTCTATTTATATGGTGGCTATCAAAACTGGTAGCCATTAGCGGGGCTATAATTTTCCCACCGGCTGAGCTGCCAGTGGACAGCCAATAAGAAAATAGTTCTTGGCTGCTAGGTAGATTTCGAGCATGGATACACAGCAGAGCTGCTCTTCCGGTATAAAGTTAGAGATAAAGTTGACAGCTGAAATGCCTTGTCAGAAAGATCTATCTAAAAAAACATCTGAATGCTCAGAAGCTTACATATTCTTATCCTTCTCCAGCAACATTCGGAAGAAAACACTTCCAAAGGCTGTATGTATTCACAGGCATGGCAGTTGAGAGCCATGCAGGATATTTTAATTTACTGGATTGGTCAGTGGTCATTATGAATTTTACATAATTGTTATTGTTATTGTTATTCCAAGATGTTACCAGTTGCCCAGAAATGCTGTAGTGAGAGGGGTTGTGAAAACTTTAAGAAACTAGAAAACAGAGTTGGCCAGAAGTCTGCACCAACTAAATGTACCTCCATAGATTTCCCAGAATGCAACAGGAAGAATTCTTCATGAAATCTGCAGGGGCTCCTCTTATAACTGGAAAAGATTCCCATGAAACTGGTTTCTATAGCAACTGCTGATGGGACTGGAACAGGCCAGGAACCTCTTTCCAAACAGGCCGAGGGAGTTGGATTTTGTTGAACCTAAAAATGACAGCTGACACAACTTGCTGTACACTCTCTCTTTGGCAGAATTATTCAGATGGGATTTTTTTTTAGAAGGTTTAGAGATTCTTCAGGTTTAATTGTCAATAAATCAGCATGACACCCATGCCTTTAAAAACAATGATGTTTTCAATCAGAGAATAGAGAGCAATTCTTAGTGTACGCAACCTGCCTATGGTAAGATAACAGCTATGGCACATGTTGTTTGCTCCACCAAAGGTTTTGCTAGATAATGAAGGACTTCATTAAAAGCATGTCCTCTTTTGTTTTCTGGCTTATGTGCATTTTATATTGTGATGGTGTCACATGTAGGTGCATCTATGTGCAATCATAAAAGCATCTCTTTTTAAACAATCATCTTTTAACTTAATAATATTTCTCAGTCCTTGAAAAATCATTTTGACTGCCTTTTCAAAATATGTTTTAGAAAAAAGTATACCATTTCAAAGTTTACAGTAAATACTGTAATTTTCTGCCAGGATAAAAATGCATACTGTTAATGTTTTACAATAGAAATAGTAGAACTTTATTTCTACAAAACAGAAATGTGGTGTGGTGAAATTACATTAAAAAGTTCTAGGATAATTGAATATCAATAAACATCTCTGGTCCCCTTCATGATTGGATAACTGCGTTCTTGTCAAACAGACAACAAATGGTTAAAATAAGGAGTGCCCTATCAAATCCTGCACCTTTCAACAGTTGTGTGCCTCAAGGCAGCATTCTAGGATCAACATTATTCATTCTTTACATTAAACGACTTAGTAATCATATTATAAGAAACTGCGTTCTCTTTGCTGACAATGTTAAACTATTCAGCACCACCAACAATACTTCGACCCTTCAAAAAGACCTAGATCATGTATCGCAATGATCTGACAACTGGCAACTTCAAATCTCAACCAATAAATGATCTGTCTTAAAAACTGGCAAAAAAAAAAAATCAGAAAAAAAATACAAACTTGGAGAACACAACCTTGTAGACACCCCTTACACTGTGAAAGACCTTGGAGGACCTATATCTAATGATCTAAGTGCCAAAGCCCATTATAACAACATTGCCAAAAAGGCAATGGGTTGGTAACCTAATCTTGCACAGCTTCTTCTCTGGCAATATTAAACTGCTAACCAGAGCATACAAAACATTTGGCAGACTAATTCTCGAATACAGCTCACCCATCTGGAACTCGCACTGCATATCAGACATTAATACAATTGAGATAGTCCAGAAATATTTCACAGGAAATATTCCACTCCTCTGCTGGCAACAAGATACCTTATTCCACCAGACTTGGAATGTTGGACTTAGAAAACCTAGATGGCGAACCTTTTTTTCCTCAGGTGCCAAGTGTGTGTATGTGTGCTATTGTGCATGCGCAAGTGCCCACACCCATAATTCAGTGCCTGGTGATGGCGAAAATGGCCTCCCCCGCCGCACCCAGAGACCCTCTGGAGGCCTGAAACAGCTCACTTCCCAACCTCAGGTAGGCCCAGTAGGCCTGTTTTTCGTCCTCCCCCATCCCCCGGAGACTCTCCGGAAACTGAAAATGCCCTCCCAGAGCCTCCAGGTGAGCCGAAAACCAACTAGCTGGCACGCACATGCACCTGGGAGCTGAGCTAGGGTAACAGCTTGTGTGCCAGCAGATATGGGTCCACGTTCCCCTTGTGGCATCCATGCCATAAGTTCACCATCACTGACCTAGGGCTACGTCGCTTCCGATCTGATCTAAATGTAGTTCATAAAATCATCTACCACAATGTCTTACCAGTCAATGAATACTTCAGCTTCAACTACAACATAGATTCAAACATAGAAACATAGAAACATAGAAGTCTGACGGCAGAAAAAGACCTCATGGCCCATCGAGTCTGCCCTTATACTATTTTCTGTGTTTTATCTTAGGATGGATATATGTTTATCCCAGGCATGTTTAAATTCAGTTACTGTGGATTTATCTACCACGTCTGCTGGAAGTTTGTTCCAAGGATCTACTACTCTTTCAGTAAAATAATATTTTCTCATGTTGCTCTTGATCTTTCCCCCAACTAACTTCAGATTGTGTCCCCTTGTTCTTGTGTATACTTTCCTATTAAAAACACTTTCCTCCTGGACCTTATTTAACCCTTTAATATATTTAAATGTTTCGATCATGTCCCCCCTTTTCCTTCTGTCCTCCAGACTATACAGATTGAGTTCATTAAGTCTTTCCTGATACGTTTTATGCCTAAGGCCTTCCACCATTCTTGTAGCCCGTCTTTGGACCCGTTCAATTTTGTCAATATCTTTTTGTAGGTGAGGTCTCCAAAACTGAACACAGTATTCCAAATGTGGTCTCACCAGCATTCTATATAGCGGGATCATAATCTCCCTCTTCCTGCTTGTTATACCTCTAGCTATGCAGCCAAGCATCCTACTTGCTTTCCCTACCGCCTGACTGCACTGTTCACCCATTTTGAGACTGTCAAACTCAATGTAAACCGCTCAAAACTTGACTGCAGAAAATAAGACTTCAGCAACAGAGCGATCAATGCATGGAATGCACTACCTGATTCTGTGGTTTCTTCCCCAAGCCCCAAAAACTTTAACCTTACACTGTCTACAGTCGACCTCACCCCATTCTTATGTGGTCTGTAAAGGGCTTACATAAGTGCCTATTGTTAAATATTCATGAAGAAGGTTCCCGAGTTCAAAATCTGCATGGAGCCTCCTGAGCCTCCTGATTGGTTGCTTTGTTTGGCGGGAGACTTGTTACCATGTCAGATAGAGTTTGTTACATTGCGAACCCTATAAATACAAAAGCCTCGGCACTTTCTTTAGAGCGATTTTGATTGTAACACGTTTGCGTTAACCCTGTCAGTTCTAGCCAAATAAACAACTGCTAATTTCACCAGTTAACTGTCTGAGTGTTTTTCACCTATCATCTCTGTCCTACTGTCCTATTGTCCAAATTTACCTATAAATGCTTTTATTTATTTTCTACCATATCTATTATCTTGTACACGATTTGACAAACCAACCAACCAACCAACCAACCAACCAACCAACCAACCAACCAATAAACAAACAAACAAACAAACCAAAAATGAGAGCTTTCTATTGTTTTTCACCTATTTTCTATTCTTCCTGTGTTTGAAAATAGATATATAATGAAGAATAAGTGCCACTTTTTGGAACTCAAATCATAGAGTTTTGCATTGATTTATTCAAATTATTAATTGTACAACAAGGATGGGGAAAAATTCAAAGAGCAAGAATATACTTACTGCTTTGGTTACATCACATAGATCATATATCATACAATGTTATACCTGGGAGTTTTCACTCTGGTCCGTCTTCTACAGGGAGTTCTATAATGTCTCCTGATTGGCTACCTGTTTTCCAGCTCCATATATAAGGAGCTGCCAAACAATACCTTAGCTGCTTCTGTCAGCTGAGAGCACATGTGTGTTAGGTACCACGTTTGGCAACCTGTTAGCTATTATTACAAATAAAGAATTGTTAACTCTGAAACCTGCTTCGCCTTATTCATGATCCACCAATCCAGGAACAGAACAGGCAGAACAGGGAACAGAAGCTTGATGGGAATATTGAAGGAACTTGTTTAATATTTTTTTTGTGTTTGTGTGTATACATACTCACACACAAACACACACACATACACACACACACATATATATACATATATACATACATGCAATGGAAAATTACTTTCTTACTTTCTTGTAGGTACTAACAATGTCAACTCAATAATGCCCTCCAAAACCTAATACATATGAAAGTGAAAAGATTTAGAGAGATAAAACACAAAAATTTCAAATACTGTGCACTTGCAAACTCCACCTTCAATTATAACATGCTTCCTTCCTGTGCAAGATAGGTCTTGATAATTTTCCTAAAACCCAAGAAGAAGCTGATGAAATCTCTGCCAAGAGGCAGTCCCAAAGTGTGGAGGCAGGTACTGAGGGCATCTGTTTTAGAAACCTGTCAGGTGACAGTGTTATAAGGACAGGACCTGGAGAGAGCTGACCCTTTTGATCTGGTTCAGAGGAAGCCCTAAAGTTCACAAAAAAGGGTTTGAACCTTGCAAGGTTTTCTGAATTTGCAGGTTGGCAACTCCTGTTATATCATTGATCAAAGTATGCATTGATCCTTGGATATTTCATACTCCACTTTAGATCTCAAAGGACTTCCGTGATGACTTGCAAAAATATTCCAAGATCAACATAGATTGGTTTAAAATTATTGTAAAAATATGCAAAACAAAATGACAGCTTAAAAAAGCATTTACAAAGGAAAAATACAAGTGCAAAATGCTTCTATATCTAGCAACTTGAATCAAGCTAAAGCTATTCTGTATTTCTTAATAATAGAATTCAAAATCCACATGAATTATTCAGAGAAGATTCAATTGTCATTTCTTTTTGAAAAAAGATATGGCATCATCTCAATAAATAAAATATATCAATTTCAATTTGATAAATTCTCTCTAAGGCTAATTAAAACAAAGACAGTGTATCATTCATGAATATTGGTTTCTTATTACAATTAGTTTTCCAATAATTAGTAACAGACTGTGCTGTTAGACTCACACTATTACAAAAACTCAAAAGTAAATTGATTTTCTGTAAATCAGACCCAGTAGGGAATCACTGAGTACCTAAGAGCCTTCTGTAACTGGTTTCCTTCCACATGTGTTGCGATTACACTTCCTAAACTCTGAACCAGGCTAGGTGGAAACTCTTGAAATTATTAAACCAATACACTGGATGATCACTAATATGGGGAAAATGATATAAAAATTACAGTAACCAGTTTTGGGACAAAGATCATATATGTTTTCTCCCTCTCTCTTCTGACTAAAATTTCTCTAATCCTAACCCAATTCTTGGAGGAACAGCAGGTCTTACGTTGTAAAATCAGAATAATGGGAGCAATATTAATAATTGATCTAACCTTCACATAGCCATATAGTCAACTGACTATAACTCTATATTTTCACCTTCCTCAAGAAATAATATGCATCTATAATAATATACAATTACAGTGGTACCTCTACCTACAAACACCTCTACTTACGGACTCTTCTATATAAGAAGATTTTTTTGCCTCTTCTCAAGAATCATTTTCTACTTATAAACCCGAGCCTCCAAAACTGTAACTAGAAAAGGCAGGGAGAAGCCTCCATGGGGCCTGTCTAGGAATCTCCTGGGAGGAAACAGGGAGGAAAAGACAGGGAGAAGCCTCTGTGGGGCCTCTCTTAGGAATCTCCTGGGAGGAAACAGGGCCTCCACCTTCCCTGTGGTTTCCCCAATCGCACGCATTATTTGCTTTTACATTGATTACAATGGGAAAAAATTACTTCGTCTTACAAAGGTTTCTACTTAAGAACTTGGTCACAGAATGAATTAAATTCATAATTAGAGGTACCACTGTATATACTTTGTAGAAAAGTTCTTTAGGTGAACTTCCAGTTCTGTATTTAATGTGCTAATATTGCTGGGCTGTTAACTCCCTGGACAGTTTTCTGCTAGGTTGCTAGCTTTCTGTAGATGTTCCTCATTTGGCTGAAATGCTCTCCTGAAACAGAAGCAGAATAGTTGTCAGAAGTATTGGTAGGAAACCAACATTAGGCATGGTTGTGGAATTTGCATTGATTGAGTTCAATTAAGGGTGGTGGTGGTGGTGAAACTCAGACTCTTCTAGTTGTGAGATTTTAGGCTGCTCTTCCAGTACCAATATGTCCTGCATTCTTTTAGTTCTTGATTGACAATAGGCAAAAAAGACATGTACTGTATTCCTGACAAATCTATTTTCTAATGTAAGGGCTAGCAAAATGTAAGCATAGCTCATCTTTATATAATCTCCCTTTATCTCTGTTGTATAAACACATACTATTCAGTGTTCACAGCTGTTCTCTGCAACATAGTAATTGGTGTGAATAGAATTAATACACTCTTTCTTCATTGAACATGTCTGTGCTAATCCGTGCTGGTCTAATTCCCTGCATTTTGCTTAGCAAATGAATTGAGATGAAGCATTTAGGGAACAAGTATAAGAAGTAACAACAGCACCAATTTATTTAGGTTTTCTCCTCTATTGCAGTCATAGCAGGTTCTTTGTTCACATCAAAAAAGATGAAAATGTATATCTGAGTAAATCAAACATTGGATTATAAATATGTTTTGCTCTTCTAAATTATCAGTGAGATTTTAAGAAGATTGTGTATTCAGTAAGGAAGGGTATTCATCCAGAGAGGTGTAGAATATGTGATATGTACTAACCATTAAGCTTTTATATGAGCAATGCATTCAAATCAGTTTATATTGGAAACTTTTGTCAACCCTAGGACTGGAAAAATTCTACAGCTAGAAAAGGATTTAAACAGTTTTTAGCACTATTAAATGAATTATTACAGTTGGGTGTTAGTCTGTAGCCAATGTTAGCTGAACATGAACATTAAGCAGATCAATCCTGTTCTGGTTTCTGGTAGAAGTTTAGTAATTACAAATAACTCTCATTAAATGCATCATTTCATGAATAAAGCAATTCCGTTTTTTTCCTCTGCTCTCTTGTACTTCAACATATTCCAGACATCAATCGGTCCGTTATCTCTCTCCTAGCCGCATTCCTCACATTCCTTTTACTGCTTCACTTGGACAAGATTTATTTCCTAACTACATATCTATAAAAAAACAGCAACACTGACTAAATACAATATAAAATACTTTGGCTTACTTTAGCGTGGCGGAAAACCCCCTCCATATTTCTTTTCAGCAACGTTGAAACTCCTTCCTCTCCACTAGCCCCCTGATGTGCCAAATACCTCACTACAACATTTAACCCATTCCTCTCCTTAATATCTTCTTCCAGACCTTTGCTCTCTACGTTTCTGAATCCTTCTGAATTTAGGGTTAACCCAGCGCGTGTCTGATTCTCCCTCGCTAGATCCTGAACTCATAGCCCCATCCTGTGGCTGGCCTCCCACCTGTTCTACTACCTGTAACCCCGGGCCCCCCACTACTTCATAAACGCTATCTGAATCTGAGTCCTCAATATCTTCATCATCCTCCAACTGATCAAGAGTATGTACAACAAATCCTAGTTAATATTTGGATGGGAGACCCACTGAGTAAATACTAGGGTTGAAGGCTAGACTGGAAAATAAAGCAATATCCCCAAAAGAAGGCAATATCAAACTGCTTTCACCCCCATGCTAGGACAACTGTATAGATGTCTCCATGAAACCAGTTTAGTTCAATTTGAAATAAATTTTATTTGTAATATATCTTCATCCAAAACAAATTCCAACTGACCATGAAAATTGTTGCAAATCAGATTATGGAAATGAGGATATAACTCAGAGTAAATTCAGAGATGTGTAAATATACCAGCTGTAGCCCTGATATCAGAGTAACATGGTCTTGATGTATCTGACGTACACAAACATGCAAATTTGTATGTATTTCTGTGCCATTAGGCAAAATAAATGAATAAATAGGCATATAAATTTTAAGTTACTCTAAAGGTATGTTCATGCAAGCATTGTTTGATTGGCAGTGGGGAACATCTAGTCATTTCAAGTAATTAAGGTAGCCTGTAACAATCTATTAGAAGATCAGACCATTTGCAGACAGTAAAAACAAAACACTGGGGGGGGGGGATTACTGCAGGTGCTGTGAGTCACGAAGCAAAGATCTCTAATAACTCATCATTGTTTCTGGAGAATAGAGTTATGTAATTCCCAGGAGTTCTAAGTTTAAAATCTTAGCTTTATTATGCTTTAACCTATCCATTAATTTCTTGCATTGTGTGTAACTGAATTCAAGTAAAGAACTGGCATATTCCATAGATCCTTTCTAGTGAAGTACTACTAAATTTTTTACTACCACACTGTGGGTGTGGATTATGTATTTTCTTTCAACATCTTTCAGTGCAAATTGGATGCTCTGGGGTGGAGCTCAATTTTCGCTACCTCACTGTGTTCCCCCCTGTCCGGGCAGTAGCCCACCCCTGATCCTTTCCCTCTTTCATGAAGAATTTAACGAGAAATCACACTGTTAATGTAAAATAGAAATTTCTTGTTCATTCCTCAAGATTTCCTTAGAACAGTGTTTCCCAACCTTGGCAACTTGAAGATATCTGGACTTCAAATCCCAGAATTCCCCAGCCAGCGAATGTTGGCTGGGGAATTCTGGGAGTTGAAGTCCAAATATCTTCAAGTTGCCAAGGTTGAGAAACACTGCCTTAGAAGAAATGGGGTGACAGCTAATGAGAAAAAGAACTTTCACAACTGCTCTGGGTCAGATCAGATGGATAATAATGGTCTAGATAAAAATTAAGAACTGATATAAGACAGTTTTTGAGATTTAAAGCAGCATATAGATTTAAACCAGAAATATTTTTGTTGGGCATCCTACCAGAAAAGTATGACACAAGGAATATATATTTGATTTTACATGTACCAACTGCAGTTTGAATTGTATTTGCCCAACAGTGGAAAACAGAAGAGATCCCGGCAGATGAGAGTGTAATTAAAAAAATATTAGAATGTACAGAAATGGACAAATTAATACTTTTAACTAAGGAAAGAGCAGGAATTGAATATTTCTTGACATGGGACTTATTTTATCAATGGTTACAGTTGAATAAAAACAGAAATTAGAAATATGGGAATACAAAAAGGACTGATGTTATAAAGGAGGCTTGTTAAAATAGACAAGTAAATATTATTATTATAGAATTAATATCATTGTAATTAATACTATTGTAAACATTTTGATTATGATTTCCTAAAAATAATTGTAGCCAAACAACACAGTTTGATTAAAATTTAATTTTTTCATATTATATAAATAAAACAAATTTAAAAATAGATTTTTTTAAAAAAAAAATGGTAATTTTAACACTACGGTCTTAATAGGAAGCTCTTTTGTATACTGTATTCATGTTACTCTTTGCCTCCCCAGGACTTGAAGGATCTTTTATATAAACAGCTTGTTGAAGGTCCAGGACAGCCATTTGAATTCATTTTTGTCATTGTTTTAGAAATATAGTAAAATTTGAGATGGTAAATGGTTTTTATTCATATTACAAAATTGACCAGCAATTGTTTGTAATCAGGTAGAATATATATCTTCCCAGTCATTGTATTCTATTGTTGATTTGTTGTGTCTCACTTTAGTCTCTAATCACAAAGGAATAGCAAATATTCAACACAAAATTTTGTGGTTTGATGCAGCTACATATGGATGATCATTCTTGGGGTCAATTACTTTTAAGGAAAATAAATCAACTGCTAATTCTATAAAATGAATGACTGCAATGGTGCAGATAATATTTTTTCTTTCTATTTTAACAAATAAAATTTGAAAGAAATAAAATTTTAATCAATTTTATCTTCTATTGCTTTCAGAATATTACAGTAGATGTACTTCATTCCTGAGATGGTTTCAACCTCAAGTTTCAACATCTATATAGCAGAGAAAAGAAATGTATGGCTGGCTGGCTGGCTGGCTGGCTGGCTGGCTGGCTGGCTGGCTGGCTGGCTGGCTGTCTTGCTTGCTTGCTTATTTATTTATTTATTTATTAGATTTGTATGCCGCCCCTCTCCGCCCCTCTAAATGTAGACAACTTTCTTGCAAATTGTCTACATTTAGTCACTAAGGCCCCTTCTTTAGACTTTCCATCCTATATAAAAGTATTTAATAGGAAGGTAGTGTTATATGGCTTCAACAATAAGTCCCAGGGTTAACTGTTCAAAATTAAGTATAACTCCTAGTATTGACCACACTAGCACTTCTGATCCATTGCCATTATAAATATCCAAAACTGAAAATTCAATAAAACTAGCACCCTGCTTCAATTTGTTAGCCACAGCTGCCAACTACTTGGTTATGCCTGGCTGTGCACACCCATCAACAACACCAAGAGCAACACTGACAGTAGCCCATTTATGGTAATTAGCCATCTGGCAGACTGGCAAGGTCTATAGAGAATAGTGGCAAATATAGTAAGCACAAAACTAAGGATTGGCAAATTTATTTATTATTATTTAGATTTGTATGCCGCCCCTCTCCGCAGACTCCATTTATAAGTATAAACCTAAGCAGAATGGTTCTACACTTGGAAGCTACTGACGGCTATAAATATATATTTATGTAAGGCAGCTGTCCTGGATGTGGTTGTTTAAATTCACCAAATTTCTCAAAGAATTGCTCAAAGAATTATTGTAATAGATATTTTAAAGAAAAGATTTGAAAACTAATAAAATTTAATAACAAATAAACAAATTCACCAAAATTCTTCCTAACTAAAACAGGCTTAGGAGAATTTGTATCCAAACAGATGAATACTAGTATCTTGGTATTCTGCAAATTATCCTGGAAAATTACAAATTTTGTTTGTAAAAAACTCAAGATTCTCTCTCTCTCTCTCTCTCAATAGATACTTTATATAGTGATCTCTCGATTATCGCGGGGGTTACGTTCCAAGACCTCCCGCAATAATCGATTTTCCGCAGTATAGTGGTGCGGAAGTAAAAACACCATCTGCGCATGCGTGCCCTTTTTCCATGGCCGCGCATGTGCAGATGGTGGAGCCGGGGAGCGATGAAAGTGCGGAAGCCGACAAAGATTGCTTTGAATGTCGGCTGCCCCCACCCCCCGATTTTCGGCTCCTCGCTGCTGCCGCGCTGCCGAGCAGATCAGCTGCTGGGCGGCCAAAGAAACCTTCCCTGGGTCTTCCCCGCCGCCCACGCAAAGGGGAAACCCCGATCTTCGGCTCCTCGCTGCTGCCCGCCCACCGCTCGCCCGCCCGCCGCCTGCCGCTCGAGAGCAAGAGGGGGAGAGATAGAGAAAGAGAGAGAAGGAAAGAAAGAGATGAGAGAGGGAGGAAGAGAGTGTGAGAGAGGAAGAAGCAAGATAGAGAAAGAGAGAGAGAAAGAAAGATGAGAAAGGAAGGAAGAGAGTGACGTCATCGGGTGGGAAAAACCGCGGTATAGCAAAAAAAAATGTGGAGTATTTTTTAATTAATATTTTTTGAAAAACTGTGGTATAGCGTTTCGCGATAATCGAGACCGCGAAAATCGAGGGATCGCTGTATAGCCGGAATTGACCAAAACGTCCTAAACAAAAAAGCCAGAAGAAGTTCAAAATCAATAATCTGTGATAAAATAATCTGATTCCCTCCAAATGATTAAGAAAATAAATCCCATAATCCCAGTCTATTCTGATCAGCTGCTGGGAGCCTTTACTTCAAACATCTGGGATGATATTCAGTTGCCTCCCATCAGCAGTAAGGCTACAAAAAAAATCAATTCCATTAGTGAACGAAAGCAACCAGCCTTCCCTGAAGTCTACTAAATGGTGTGTAGTGATTTAACTCAAGAGAGGATCTAGATATAGTTCTTCCAGGGTTGATTTCCTAAATGCCAATGTATAAGAATGAAAAATATTGGATGGCTAGCAATGCAAAGCAACAATTCAGTATGGCATTACCAAAATAATACAAAACTAGAGTAATTCAATATTCTTGCAATTGGAGTCAAGAACTTCAAAATGCTTTCCATAAAATAAGCTTTTACTGGCAAGTCTGAAATCATTGAGTTAAGTGCCATTCAGCTGAGTGCATTGATTTTCCTCCCTTGTCCCCCTCCCCTCCTCTTGCCTTGCTTTTAATGGCTTCCATTTACTATTTATTGAAAGAAGCAGAGAGTACAGTAAAGACATTATCTGGCAGATGAAAAACTAAAGCAAGGGTCTCTATGGGTTCAGAGAGGAAAACTGTATCTACTTCCGGGAAATACTCAGCAACAAAATATATCTTGTCAAAAAGCTGTAGATACTGAACACCTGACCAAGCGCATTTGTCTCTTGCCTTCATAATATCTTCATTTTGAAAGGCGGAGCAAGAAAAAGTCATTTTAAAAGGTGCAGCATTTATGCAAACAGTTGCCCTTATTGGGACAGCAATTGTTTACAGTGTTGTTGTATTAGTGTATGGTAATAATTGGTATAGGCAAACTAGAACAATTGGATGTGGGCTGCAAAATCTCCAGAGGATTGCAATAGGGCAACAAAGAGATACAAAATTAATTCTTTATTGAGATCTAGTGGCTGTCCACATTTGTAGAACCCAGATCTGATAGCCCTAGAGCAAACTTTCCTCAAGTTCCAGGAGGACTGGCAAATTATGCTATGTTCCTGCAGATCAAAATATCTCTCCCCAAAGGCTCCCAAAATAGTTCTGATAACCACATCTTTTTGCATCCCCATTAGAACAATGAAAAAAAAATTCCTGCCTGACATCCGTATTGGAAATCCTGGGCAACTATATTTTCCAGAACTTTTGGTGCCTCAAATGTTTGTTTGTTTGTTTATTTATTTATTTGTATATTTGTTTGTTTGTTTGATTTTTATGCCGCCCTTCTCCTTAGCTTCAGGGCGGCTTATAACATGTTAGCAATAGCACTTTTTAACAGAGCCAGCCTATTGCCCCCACAATCCGGGTCCTCATTTTACCCACCTTGGAAGGATGGAAGGCTGAGTCAACCTTGAGCCGGTGATGAGATTTGAACCGCTGACCTTCAGATCTACAAGTCAGCTTCAGTGGCCTGCAGTACAGCACTCTACAAGCTGCGGCACCCCGGCTCAAATGTTGCTATGGCAGCACTCACAATGCAGGAATAGGAGACTAGATTATTTATTATTATTTATTATTATTTATTAGATTTGTATGCTGCCTCTCTCCGTAGACTCGGGGCGGCTCACAGCAATAGTAAAAACAATATACAATAGCAAATCTAATAATTAAAATATCTAAAAAGCCCCTTATTTAAAAACAAGACATACACACAAACATACCATGCATAAAATATATCAGGACTTGTTGAATCACAAATTAGCCAATCACAAATTAGTTTAACAATAGCAACAGCACTTAGACTTATATACCACTTCATGGTGCTTTACAGCCCTCTCTAAGTACACTGCTCAAAAAAATAAAGGGAACACTTAAACAACACAATATAACTCCAAGTAAAACCAAACTTTTGTGAAATCAAACTGTCCACTTGGGAAGCAACACTGATTGACAAACAATTTCACATGCCATTGTGCACATTCAACTTTGTACAGGACAAAGTATTCAATGAGAATATTTCATTCATTCAGATCTAGGATGTGTTAGCTAAGTGTTCCCTTTATTTTTTGAGCAGTATACTATAGTCAGGACATTGCCCTCAACAATGTGTGTCCTCATTTTGGAAGAATGGAAGGCTGAGTCAACCTTGAGCAAGTCAGGATCAAACTGCTGGCAGTTGGCAGAATTAGCCTGCAATGCTGCATTCTAATCATTGGGCCACCACAACATTAGCTTAGTATATTATATTTATTTATTTATTTGATTTTTATGCCGCCCTTCTCCTTAGACTCAGGGCGGTTTACAACATGTTAGCAATAGCACTTTTTAACAGAGCCAGCATATTGCCCCCACAATCCGGGTCTTCATTTTACCCACCTCGGAAGGATGGAAGACTGAGTCAACCTTGAGCCGGTGATGAGATTTGAACCACTGACTTACAGATCTACTGTCAGCTTCAGTGGCCTGCAGTACAGCACTCTACCTGCTGCGCCACCCCGGCTCAATATGTATGTAATCCATGTGATTAGTTTATAGTTTTTGTGTATTCAGAAGATGGGATTAATATAGGGCTGAAGAATATCTGGAAGCCTTACTTAGTATTGAATGCAGTAACATAGGAGTTATGTGTCCTTCTAGAGTACTGTAGAACATTAGAATAGAATAGAATAGAATAGAATAGAATAGAATAGAATAGAACAGAATAGAATTTTATTGGCCAAGTGTGATTGGACACACAAGGAATTTGTCTTGGTGCATATGCTCTCAGTGTACATAAAAGAAAAGGATACATTTGTCAAGAATCATGTGGTACAACACTTAATGATTGTCATAGGAGTCAAATAAGCAATGAAGACATAATATTAATAAAAATCTTAGGATACAAGCAACAAGTTACAGTCATACAGTCCTAAGTGGAAGGAAAAGGATGATAGGAATGATGAGAAAAAAACTAGTAGAAATAGAAGTGCAGATTTAGTATAAGTTTTTACACCTATGTTCCACAGGTTGTATCAGTTGCCAGTTTCCTTCTGGGTCCAATTCAAGGTGATGGTTTTAACTTTTAAACCCCTTTTAGGTAACCTAGGTTATCTGATGGATTACCTCTCCCCAAGTACATCAGTCCAGGCCATTAAATCTGGCAGATAGGCATATTGCAGGTAGCATCAGCCAGGGACCATCATTTGATGGTTCCCAGGAGATGTGTCTTCTCTGCTGAGACAGTCACTTTATGGAACATGCTTTGCCCTGAAATTAGAGTAGCTCCATTCCTTTTTGTATTCCAAACAGCCCTGAAATCTTGGCTAAGGTGTCAGAGATCCCAGATGCCTGTGGAAACCTGCTCAAATGGCTGCATTTAATATTCCCTCTCCTTGCTTTATATTTTTATGGTATTTATTAAAAAGGTGAAAAGTTTTGTTTTAAATGTATTGTTCTTGTTCATCTTTGGAGAGATGCACAATAATAAAAATGCAATTAATGAATAAAATAATAAGATTAAATTAAAACACATGTAAACATATAGTGTGAACCCAACTGTTTTGAGTATTCCAGTAGAAAATTCTTTCTTATCCAACCTGGACAAGAAAATTTGGGAACAGCAGAACTTGCTCTGTAGTACAAATAAGATTTGTTGGCTAAATCTATATTTCACTTCAAGTAAGGATTAATAATAAGTTAACATTCCACACAAATTATTTTTCCTTAACTCTGATGATTTTGCCCCTCTCTAAGATCTAGTTTACACTTCATAGGAAAGCAAAGTTTGTTGAAGCAACTATAAATGGATGGATTTACAAGTCATTCAATATAATAAATTCTGATTTACATAACCTGCTAATGTAAAACCAATTATGCTGTCAAGCCTTAGGGACTGAGTAAGAGGACTGTATTGAATCTCCAAAATAAAGATTTTTCTACCTAAAGAGGAAGAAGTACCAAGGGGACTGAAGCAGCTTTCTGTCAGCAGGATATGTTTCAGAAGAAGTGTGCTGCTTGTTTGGGGCACACATCTGGGAAGACTCTTTAAGGCTGATGACAAATATCCTTTCTTTTTATCATGTAGGAACAAATCACACAGCCAGATATAACCTTGAAGACATTGCAAGGGGCAATAAAGTACTAGGCAAGAGACAGAGAGAGTTGGGAACATAGGAGTATTTTCTTTTGTCAAAGGCCAGGCACAGGAAGAGAAATAATGCTTGGAAATAAACATATAGCTATAAGGAAAGAGCCTAAGGGACAGGTTGCAATTCTTTATTCATTGGATGTTTCTGAGATTAGAGACTTAGGTAAGAGATGGATGTTGCTTATGATATCTGAGAAGAACAGGTCTGAAAGTCACATTGCCAATTTGAGCTAGTCTTTAAAATGAATTGTGTAGGAAGAAAAAAGAGAGGTGAGAAATTAATTTGATGCTTAGTACTGGGATACTCTACAGATATACAGAATATGAAGGAATCCAATATGGAGCATGGGAAAAGGAGTCCAGCATGTTAGGTTACATGACTTGAAGATTCCATTTTCTATATGATAAACTCTTAATGCAGGAAAGAAAATACTATGCAATTTAGCAAATATTGCTGCAATTTAGAAACATAGAAGACTGACGGCAGAAAAAGACCTCATGGTCCATCTAGTCTGCCCTTATACCTAACAGCCTCAGCTAGTTGCATGCCTCCCCCATTCCGATTCCACCTTATATTAAGGAGCAAGGTCGAGGATACAGGATACATGATGCCATTGTATCTTACTGTTCTATCACTAGGCTTTTAAAGTAACCAGCATATCACTAAGCTATACTGTTATATTTTCTACACGGGGGAATCTTTTACCAGCAAGGATTGGAGCAAATTAATTTGCTGGTTGTTTTCTCCAAGACTCTTTTTGCTTTCATTTACATCAGCAACTATAATTTATGAACAGGGTGGTGGTAAAAAAAAACCTGAATCAGCTTAATGTGCTATAAGTAGGACATTGTCATGGCAACAAGATGCTGAAGGTTTGCTACTATTTATGTACAGTTGGGGTTATTTCCCCCCCCTGCTGAACCTTGACATAAATAGATTTCAAAGTATCTTCTTAGAAACATGATTCCCCTCATCCTAACTCTCAATACATTTTTAGATATATGTGTGTGTGCACATGTACAAGTGCTTAAATAAGCTTGACAGTTTGCAAACATTGCCGCAAAAATAGCTAACTAGTTGCTATTTAAACCAACTGCACAGAAATCAAAGGTTTTGATTCAGATTTCTATCTATCTATCTATCTATCTATCTATCTATCTATCTATCTATCTATCTATCTATCTATCGGCATGAATCCTATTTTATGGAAAGGAACACAAAGCAGGAAAATCAACAATGCTTACAATAACCCTTAAAACATCAATACACATTGATTAGTGTGTTTTAAAATGCAGTTAACTATAAAAGATACCTACTCAAGATCTATTCATTTTGAATCCATAGTAGACTACTCAAATCTAGAAATCTCTGTTTTAAAGACCTCAAGACCCTTCCTCAAGATCAGGCTGCTGAAATTTAGCAACATGGTACCAATTTTCAGTGAAAAGTGTTTGGGGGTAGATGTTTGGGAGGAGGGAATATTGCATTCTTTCCAGTGAAAATAATAATAGAAAAAGTGTTTCATTAGTTTTCTGATAAGCTTGTTTAAAATACTGTTTTGTTTTGTTTTGTTTTTTATCAATACCCTACAAATTTATTTATTTATTTATTAGATTTGTATGCCGCCCCTCGCTGAGGACTCGGAGCGGCTCACAACAAGAACAATACAAATCCAACATTTAAAACAATTTAAAACCCTTAATATAAAAACAATCATATATCTCATACAGACCATACATAAAGCGGAAGCGGCCCAGGGGAATCAATTTATTATTATCAATCAATAATAATAATACCTTTGGGACCGCCTTCTGCCGCACAAATCCCAGCGACCGATTAGGTCCTACAGAGTTGGCCTTCTCCGGGTCCCATCGATCAAACAATGTCGTTTGGCGGGTCCCAGGGGAAGAGCCTTCTCTGTGGCGGCCCCGACCCTCTGGAACCAGCTCCCTACATGGGGCTACCTTTGAAAAGTGTTCAGAAACTTCAGATTGTGCAGAATGCGGCTGCGAGAGCAATCATGGGCTTTCCTAAGTATGCCCATGTCTCATCAACACTCCGCAGCTGCCGATCAGCTGCACTGGCTGCCGATCAGTTTCCGGTCACAATTCAAAGTGTTGGTTATGACCTATAAAGTCCTACATGGCATCGGACCGGAATACCGCTCCGAGTCTCCGGAGAGGGGCGGCATACAAATCTAATAAATAATAATAATAATAATACCTTCGGGACCACCTTCTACTGCACGAATCTCAGCGACTGATTAGGTCCCATAGAGTTGGCCTTCTCCGGGTTCCGTCGACAAAACAATGTCATCTGGTGGGATCCTGATTCAAAACTTTGGGTGGCCGAAAGTCACCTGAGATTTTCTAGTTTTGCCTGTTTGTTCCTGCATGTAGTCTGTTATGAAAAGCTGACCATGGTTCAGCCCCATAAAATCCTTTATTACAACTGAAGTTAAGACTGGGCACCTTTATTATTGTTAGTGTTGGACATGTACTCTGAGTGTTCTTGCCTTACAGGGACACAATACAAATAACTGAAACAGAACCAGGCGGTAGGGAAAGCAGTGCAGTCAGGCAGTAGGGAAAGCAAGTAGGATGCTTGGCTGCATAGCTAGAGGTATAACAAGCAGGAAGAGGGAGATTGTGATCCTCTTATATAGAGCACTGGTGAGACCACATTTGGAATACTGTGTTCAGTTCTGGAGACCTCACCTACAAAAAGATATTGACAAAATTGAATGGGTCCAAAGACGGGCTACAAGAATGGTGGAAGGTCTTAAGCATAAAACGTATCAGGAAAGGCTTAATGAACTCAATCTGTATAGTCTGGAGGACAGAAGGAAAAGGGGGGACATGATCGAAACATTTAAATATGTTAAAGGGTTAAATAAGGTCCAGGAGGGAAGTGTTTTTAATAGGAAAGTGAACACAAGAACAAGGGGACACAATCTGAAGTTAGTTGGGGGAAAGATCAAAAGCAACATGAGAAAATATTATTTTACTGAAAGAGTATGGATCCTTGGAACAAACTTCCAGCAGACGTGGTAGATAAATCCACAGTAACTGAATTTAAACATGCCTGGGATAAACATATATCCATCCTAAGATAAAATACAAAAAAATAGTATAAGGGCAGACTAGATGGACTAAGAGGTCTTTTTCTGCCGTCAGATTTCTATGTTTCTAACCATCAACCTCTCAACTAAATTCACATATATTGAAGAAGAATATAAGAAAACTTCCTTCCACCTTAACCAGACTGCATAAAACACCTTCAGCTTTCTAGAATATAGTCTGATTTCTGGGTTCTGAATTCTCAATTGTTTCATAGCCTGTCTCCTAGTTTGTCCTAGGATAAGCACTTGTTCTGAAATCCTGATTACTGACATATTACACAAACTCTGACTGCTGATTAACTGTAGGTGACTGGCTTGGCCAGGGTCCGGGAAGACTGTTGATTTGTGCTTCAACACCAGCACTAAAAGGTGGCTGAAAAGTGGCATTGCTGCTGTTCTACTAATATGAAGTAGTCTCAAGGGGACAATCTGCTTCTGTGAATCTTCTAATCTAAGAAATAAAAACAGATTCTAAATCTGTAAGTTAAGAACATACTCCAAAATGTCTGAATTGGCTATCCACTCAGTGGCTTAACCACCAGAATGATTAATCAGTAGCAGCTAATCTGAAACGATCTATATCTGTTTGATCTGATCATATTATCATTTACACAATAGTCTTTGCTTCTTAAAGCAGCCTGGAGTCAAAATAGAATCGTTTTAAAATAGAGGGTTGCCATCTACTGGCTGTATAGACAAAATACATGGCAAAAAGAAACTAAGCACTGTGTTAGATAATGGAGTCAATTTTCCAATTTAAACAATTGTAATGATGACATTCATTCACTTGTGCCCGAATTGGGAATTCTATGGGCCAGATCTCTCAACATCTTCCAATCTTGTACTTCTTGAATTTTTCTATGCTCTGGCTGGTGTCATTTTTGATGATGTCCAGCCACTGTGTTTTTTGATGCCCTAGTTTCCTTTTGCTACTAACTGCAATCTAACATTTTATTTTAATGCAGTCACATTTAAAAGAATAGGCAATAACTTTTCAGCCAATGCTGACAAAGAACCTTGAAAAATCCTTGAGTTACAGTTTATTGCATTAATATTTGCTCCATATTTTTAATTACAATAAATGTATTTATTTATTTATTTATTTATAAATAAATTTATTTATAGGTTGCCCAACTCCTTGCGGACTCTGGGCGGCAAATAACAATATGAAACAAAGTAAAAATAATTCTAAAACCCGTAGTATTAAAACATTCATATCCATTCAGCTGGGACAAGATGGGATCGTTCACCATCTCCAGGCCTGCTGGCAAAGGCATGTTTTCATGGCCTTTTAGAAGGCCAGGAGCGTGGGGATTGTGCAGATTTTGGGGGGAGTCGATTCCAGAGCCGGAGCCACCACAGAGAAGGCCTTCCCATGCAGTCCTGCCAGCTGACATTGTCTGGCTAAAGGCACCTTGAGAAGACCAACTCTGTGGGCCCTGACCGACCACTATGTGGCAGAATGCAGTCCCGTAATACCTAATATATTTCAATCTACGCAAATATATTTTGGGAAGAAATATTAAATATGGATATTCAAAATCCATATTTTGTTTTTCTGGTTAAGATAATATAGTTTTATATATGACCTAATTTAGCATTTTTTTAAAAAAAAGTTTTTATTTGATTTAGTGTTGTTGTTGTTCTTTTATTATTTTCTAAATTTATATCCCACTTCTCCTCCAAAACCTTAAGATGATATACGTATATAACACTCCCATTTTCACCCTCTGGCCTTCATTCCAACAGCCTTCCAGGAGTCAAATTAAAACCTGGCTTTTTTTAGAAGGGTTCTGGAGCCTGCACCTGTGGGTAAATATCTATAATAAGAAATATTTTATTTTTTTATGTTACCTATTTTTTCTTACTGAAATGTTTTAAATGTAATTGTTATTATTGCTATTTTAATCTCTGTAAATCACTTTGAATCCATAAGGATTGAGCTAGTAGCTGGTGGAAGGCCTTAAGCATAAAACGTATCAGGAAAGACTTAATGAACTCAATCTGTATAGTCTGGAGGACAGAAGGAAAAGGGGGGACATGATCGAAACATTTAAATATATTAAAGGGTTAAATAAGGTCCAGGAGGGAAGTGTTTTTAATAGGAAAGTATACACAAGAACAAGGGGACACAATCTGAAGTTAGTTGGGGGAAAGATCAAGAGCAACATGAGAAAATATTATTTTACTGAAAGAGTAGTAGATCCTTGGAACAAACTTCCAGCAGACGTGGTAGATAAATCCACAGTAACTGAATTTAAACATGCCTGGGATAAACATATATCCATCCTAAGATAAAATACAGAAAATAGTATAAGGGCAGACTCGATGGGCCATGAGGTCTTTTTCTGCCGTCAGACTTCTATGTTTCTATGTTTCTATGTTTCTAGTAGATAAACTGCATAAAAACCAAACCAGCCTCTGGATTTTCAATCCTGAGGTAAGATGTGCAGAGAGAGAACAGCTGGTACCAAAATCACACAGTAACCTTGTAATGGCTGAGAGTGGAGTACCATAGATTTTTAAAACAAATGCCTCAATCTGTCAGGAATTCATCATCTTGCACATAAATGCCAGGGTCACAATTGTGGTCTTAGTAATGAGCTGGTTGAGAATGATAGGCACTGCAGTTAAAGTCATCTGAAGAAACACAAGAAGTCATATTCCCAACCAGGGATTTTTTATTTAACCAAAGTGGGAAGGTTTGCTGGCTGTAGTAGCTGACAGTATGATCTTGTTCTCCTTTCACCGTCACAGGAAAAGTGAATTTCTCAAAGTAAATAACAAAGCAGGAAGATTCCTGCAGGTAGAGAAGCTCTGCCCTCAAATTATAAATTTATAACAGTAATAATGCAGTAAACACCGTAATAAAGCATATAAATTCAGACTGCAGCTCAAAAATGACTAAGCTATTTGGGGGGGAAATTATACTGTATGAGGTTAATAAGAAAACAAACAAGCACCTTCCATTTTCTACAGCACCTTGAAGGTTACGAAAGATAGAGCAGTTTAATTCTCTGTGCAATGTTATGTTCTCTCCAATAGATGGCAGTAGTGACTTCTGGTTTTACTTTCTTAGTGCTAAAAAAACAACCATCCATTGCCCCTGCTCACTTGATAGTTTCGATTTCAATTTTAGAATTATAGTTTTAGAAGGTACCTCAAAAAACGTCCTGTCAACACATGAAATACTCTGCTAGGTAAGAGTTATGCCTTGATGTAAAGTTGTATTTTAAACTTTCTTACAGTTTGTTGGGTACAGTGTAAGACAGTGATGGTGAACCTATTCTCCCTCGGGTGCCAAAAGCGTGTGCGCACACACTATCATGCCTGTGCGAGTGCCCACACCCATAATGCCTGGGGACGATAAAAATTGCCTCCCCTGCCCCCTGGAGGCCAGTCTGTTTCCCAACTTCTGGTGGGCCTGGTAGTCCCATTTTTCACTCTCTCCAGGCTCCAAAGGTTTCCCTGCAGCCTGGGGAGGGCAAAAATGCCCTCTCCATCCTCCCGGAGCCCTCCAGAAGCCAAAAATGTATTCATCCCCTTTTGGATTTTCTGAATTTTTGCATATCTTTGTCACTGGTTGTTATCAAAGCTTAGTGTGGGTCTTACTTGATACACTCCGCAGTCTGCATTGGTTGCCGATCAGTTTCCGGTCACAATTCAAAGTGTTGGTTATGACCTATAAAGCCCTTCATGGCACCGGACCAGATTATCTCAGGGACCGCCTTCTGCTGCACGAATCCTAGCGACTGGTTAGGTCCCACAGAGTGGGTCTTCTCTGGGTCCCGTCAACTAAACAATGCCGGTTGGCGGGACCCAGGGGAAGAGCCTTCTCTGTGGCGGCCCTGGCTCTCTGGAACCAACTCCCCCCAGAGATTAGAATTGCCCCCACTCTCCTTGCCTTTCGTAAGCTCCTTAAAACCCACCTCTGCCGCCAGGCATGGGGGAATTGAGATGCTCTTTCCCCCTGGGCCTTTACAATTTCATGTGTGGTATGTCTATATGTATGTTTGGTTTTTTATATTAATGGGTTTTTTAATCATTTTTAGTATTTATTGGATTATTATTGTACATTGTTTTATTACTGCTGTTAGCCGCCCCGAGTCTCCGGAGAAGGGCGGCATACAAATCCAATAAATAAAATAAGTAAGTAAGTAAGTAAGTAAATAAATGGAAGTGTGAAAAAACAAATACCAAAGTTTGATGTTTGTTTATTTCATAATCAATGTATCGTATTTTTCAGAGTATAAGATGTACTGTTTTCCTCCTAAAAGAGGCTTCAGCCTGAGGTTGGGTGCGTCTTATACTCTAAATGTAGCTTCTTCTTTTTTCAAAGCTTTTTTTTCAGCCATAACTAGGTGCTAATTATGTTCCCAGCTCTTAGTGGCTTGCAAGCTCTTTCACTGTTACTCTCTCCGAATACGGTTTGTTTGTTTAGATTTCTAGGCCGCCCTTCTCCAGTGAAGCCTTAACCAAGGGATAAAATAATATGCTGAAGCTGACAGACTAAGGACGGTAGCCAGATTAATATCTGGTAGGCAGATTTCCCCCCCTATTTTGCTCCCCCAAAACTAAGGTGGGTCTTATACTCCAAAAATATGGTAACCTAAAATTCAGTATGCTACTTTGGAAAAACCATTATACACATGCAGGCACATAGTTCAATCAAGTCAATTAAAATGTTAATAAACAAATTGTGTAAATACTTTATTCAGTACAAAAAGGACTGATCCTGGTCAGCAAAACCCACTATATTCTAGAGTAATGATGGTGAACTCTGTGGCACACAGAACCATATCTGAGGTCACACAAGGCATTGCCCTATGTCAGCTCCAGTGTGCATTCACACCCATGCCAGGTAATTTTTGCCCTTCTTTTTGGCCGTTACATATAATATACAATATACATATACATAGATACACATACATACATACATACATACATACATACATACATACATACATACA
This sequence comes from Erythrolamprus reginae, assembly GCF_031021105.1. NCBI lineage: Eukaryota > Metazoa > Chordata > Lepidosauria > Squamata > Dipsadidae > Erythrolamprus > Erythrolamprus reginae. The sequence goes on along the minus strand of NC_091950.1, from coordinate 377,688,969 downwards.
TATATATACAGTGGAACCTCTCGTCTTACGAACAACCCGAGACACGAACCTGGGGTTCAGAAATTTTTTGCCTCTTCTTACGAACTTTTTTCTTCTTACGAACCCGAACTTTTGCCGAACTTCCGGGTTCGCGGTTCGGGAGGCCGGTGGGAAGCCCCACCGCCCGGCTGTCATCTTTTAAAACAGCCGGGGGGCTTCTCGGCAGCCTCCCAAATGCCGAACCCAGAAGTTCGGGTTTGGCGTTCGGGTTCAGGAGGACGCTGGGAAGCCCCCCGGCTGTTTCAAAAGGTGACAGCCGGGCGGCGGCGTTTTTTTGCGGGTTTTTTTTCCCATTGCACGGATTAATTGATTTTACATTGTTTCCTATAGGAAATAATGTTTTGTCTTACGAACTTTTCGTCTTACGAACCTCCCCCTGGAACCAATTAGGTTCGTAAGACGAGGTATTACTGTACTGGAAAAAATTACGTTTACTATTTTTAAAGTTCTGAGTTTTCATTGATCTATTTCGAAGATATACTCTTGAAATACAGAAAATCTGGGACTGTAATAAATCTTCCAACTAATTACAGTATTCTCTTTTGGAAACCGCTTCAATAGAAGAATAATATTGAAGGAATGGCAGATCTCCCTTGCCTTTGCCAAAGTCAATGTTCATGAGTCTATTTTTTTAAAAATTATATAAATGGAAATTATGGGACAGTAGAAAAGTGGCTCACTAAGGCTAACAATGATGATCACCTTTTGAAAATGAACATCCATAATGACTTTCCATAAGTCTAGGGTAAGACGTGGTCTGTGGTCCTTTTTTCTTTTTTTTTGGTACATGGTGTTGTTATGCCTGTTGGAAACCAAACACTGCATTTCACAGTAAGAATTTCATATTGACTATCAAGGATGGCGGTAATACAGTAGTCCCTCACCTATCGCTGGTGTTACGTTCCAGACCTGGCTGCGATAGGTGAAATCCGCAATGGGTAATTTATGGACTGATAGTACTTATTTAAGTATTTATATTTATTTATTTATTATTTATTATTTAGATTTGTATGCCGCCCCTCTCCGCGGACTTATTGTAATTGTTTGGTAAGTTTTCATTGTTTTAAGTGTTTATAAACCCTTCCCACACAGTATTTATTTTAGATCCAGCATTTAAATACAGTATTTACAATTTTAGATATTTTTTTTTTGAAAAACCTGCCGATCGAGTTTGGCGGGCTGTTTAAATCTGCTGATCGACTTCCTCAGAAACCCGCGAACCAGCGAAGATCGACGAATGATTTTTCTCATTAATATTTCTTGAAAACCCGCGATGAAGTGAAGCCGCAGTAGGTGAAGCGCGGTATAGCGAGGGACTACTGTATTACCATGGGTTGGCAGGGGCTTTGCTGCTTCAATGCCTTGTTTACTTGCCTTCATTGAAGGAAATATGAATTCTATTTCAGGAATGCTATAGGACAGTGATGGCGAACCTATGACACGGTTGCCACAGGTGGCACACAGAGCCAAATCTGTTGGCACGCAAGCCGTTGCCCTAGCTCAGCTCCACTGTGCATGTTTGTGCCAGCCAGCTGATGTTTGGCTCACACAGAGGCTCTGGGAGGGCATTTTTGGCTTCCAGAGAGCCTCCGGGAGGATGGCAGAGGGTATTTTTACCCTTTTCCGGCTCCAGGGAAATCTTTGGAGCCTGGGGAAGCGAAACATGAGCCTACTGCACCCACAACAGAAATTGGGAAACAAGCCATTTCCGGCCTCCAAAGGGCCTCCGGGGCATGGGGAAAACTGTTTTCACCCTCCCCAGGCATTGAATTGTGGGTATGGGCACTCATGCATGTACGATAGTGCACACCCATGCTCTTTCGGCAACTGAGGAAAAAAAGGTTCGTCATCACTGCTATAGGAAAACATTAGGCCATAAACTGAAGTGCAAGACGACAACAATATCAAACATGAAAGTAGTTATGTAAAGGAAGAACAAATTTGATATTTTGGGATAACGGAGAGGGGCGGCATACAAATCTAATAAATAATAATAATAATAATAATAATAATAATAACAACAACAACAACAACAACAACAACAATGGGATCATAAGCCCGAAAAAGTGGTCGAAAATGAGCAAGCAAAACTACTGTGGGACTTCCGACTTCAGACTGACCGAATTCTGAAGCATAACACACCAGACATTGTGATCGTGGAGAAAAAGAAAGTATGGATCATCGACATTGCAATCCCAGGAGACAGCAGAATTGAGGAGAAGCAGCTAGAGAAATTACTGAAATATGAAGATCTAAAAATCGAGCTGCAACGACTCTGGCATAAGGCAGTGAAAGTGGTCCCAGTGGTACTTGGCACGCTGGGCGCAGTACCAAAGGATCTCAGCGGACATTTGAAAACCATTGGAATTGACAAAATCTCCATCTGTCAATTGCAAAAGGCCGCTTTGCTGGGATCGGCAAACATAATTCGCCGCTACATCACACAGTCCTAGGTGCTTGGGAAGCGCCCGACTGGTGATGAAATACGAAATCCAGCATAGTGATCTCGTTTGCTGAGTTGTACTGACATAATAATAATAATAATAATAATAATAATAATAATAATAATAATAATAAGTCAAAGTCCAGACCTAAATCTCACAGAAATATTACGGTAGGATCCAAAATGTGCTTTTTATGCTGGAAAACTCTTAAATATTGCTGAGTGAAACTGTTTGCCTTGGAAGAGTGTGCCACAATTCCTACACAGTGATATGAGACTGATCAAGAATTAGCGAAAATGTTTCATTACAGTTACTGTAACTAAAGGTAGAGGAACCAGTTTTTGAATCCACTATTACTTTTTCACACTGGCAAACTGCCCATTGGTTACTATTTGTTTTCTTTTGCTTTCTTTTCCCTCTCATGTTTTTGTATATTAAATAAATAAAAAGAACACTAAGGTATGATGTTATCTATTCACTTAAACACCCTTTATATATCTATAGAACACCCCATGAAGCTCTGATAACGTTTGATATTAAAGCTTGTTTTGTCGGGCTCTCTGGTAGAATCCTCCCAAAAATTCACAGGTACAAATTTCAGACACACACACGTTTGAAAATTCAAAACAATGTTCTTTATAATGAAAATTCACTTAAACTGAGCCCTCTTTTGGTATAGCAAAGAGCACTCATCTCTAAACAAACTGGTAATTTGTACAAGTCCCTTATCAGTTCTGTGATACTTAGCTTGCAGCTGTGAGGCAATTCACAGTCCTTCTTCTTTCACAAAGTGAAACACACTTTGCTCTGGTTTAGTTTCAAAGCGGGGAAAAATCAGCACACAAAAGGTCAAAGTCAGTAAAGCAGTCACGAAACACAAGGATCAGATAATCCTCCACAATGGCCAAACCCACAGGCTGCTATTTATAGCAGCCTCACTAATTACCACAGCCCCACCCAACCACAGGTAGCCTCATTTTCTTTGATAATAATCTCTCAGTTGTTGTTGCCTATGCATCGCTCTCTGCATGCGTGGCTGTGTCATTAACTCTTGTTCTGAATCCAAGGAGGAGCTAGATAATTGATCTCCTTCTGAGCTGTCTGCCACACTCTCCTCCTCCCTGTCACTCATGTCTTCTTGGTCAGAGGAGCCTTCATCAGCAGATTCCACCGGGGGGGGGGGCAAAACAGGCCTGCAGCATGTGGATGTCTCCCTCAGATCCACAGTCCTTGGGGCAGGAGCAGGGCCAGAGCTAACCACAACAATGCTGTATAAAAATCTAAGAAGGAATGAACACTTTTCATTTCACTAAACTCAACTATTTTGAGGTGTCTATAAAGATAAATGTGAACAGTTCCAGAATAGAAATGAACTTCATAGCAACTTGGGTGTATGGTTCCTATTCATAAACTGTAAACCCAGGATAATGGGTGTCCCAGGATAATGTTTCAGGATCTAATCTACGTCAGTCACCTCTGGTCCTGGATTGGATCCTGCAGCAATCAGAGCCTTTGAATTAAACTCTGGAATCTAATTGAGGACAAGAAATTTCCAGATATACAAACGCTTCTCCTTGTAGTCCTCTTATATATACACTACGTAGAAAAAGTTATGGACATGCAAATGGACATACACTGTTTCACACACATACACCCACATCAGCTATCCTGCTTTTCAACAAATGTTGCTTCATCTTGTCTGCCACGTCTTCAGAGGGTTGTGTTACACGTAGACGAGTGATGGTGAACCCTTTTACCCATGGATGCTGAAAGTGTGCGTGTGTGCAATGTCACACAATGTCCCTCTCCCTGCACATGTGTGCATGACCCACCATGCATGCATTTGCGATCAGTGATGGCCTGCTACTGGAATGGTAAGGTGCTACGTTCCGGGAGCGATTTTCAGGATGTGTGCGCAGCTGCGTGCAGATGAGCGCACGTGTGCCCCTGCGTGAGATTTGGCTCCTGCACATGCGCAGCAAGCAAAATCTCATGGGAAGATGCTTGTGCAAGTGAGCCTTTGGTGATTTTACTTCTGTGCATGTGTGGAAGCAAAAATATTGGCGAAAATTGCCAAAATCTTGCCTTCCCACAAGATTTCACTTGCTTCACATGCGCCCGTGTGCACCCGCCAAACACACCCATGCCCACAGCGGCCTCGGAGGATGCACCGATAGCGTTGTAGATGGCAGGCCTTCACTGTGTGTGCCCCCTCCCTCTGTTTTGGCCTCACATCCCAAAACTGCAGAAGGAGAGGGGAAAAGCCTCCCACACCAAACAGACCTAGGAGAGGGGAAAAGCCTCTTCTCCAAACAGAGCTAGAAGGGAAAAAGCCTCTTCTCTGTTCTGCCGGCGTGTTTCAACCGCACGTAATTACAGGGTAATTAGTCCAGGAAGACAGACACCACACTATAAAAGGAAAACCCAAAAGTTTTTATAAACAGAAAAACAGAAACAGCTCCCTTTTTAAAATGTCAAAGGGAGTTTCTGGTACACACAAGGCACAGGTTAAATGCAATCCAATTGCTCACCCAATAACTGGGAAATTGTGTCCAATTCTAAAGTCCAGAGAGTCCACACACAATCTTGAACAGCACAAAACCCACAATCTTGATGAAACAATGAATCAGATAAACTGCCATGAGGCTAAAACACCAGGTTGCACTTTTATCTGTAGCACTAATTACAGCAGCCCCACCCAACCACAGGTGGCCTCATTTTCTCTTGTAATAATCCTTCAGTTGTTGTCTCCTATGCATCACTCTACGCATGCATGGATGTGTCATTAATTCTTGTTCAGAATCCAGCGATGATACAGATGATTGATCTCCTGGGCTGTCTGCCAAACTCCCCTCTTCCCTGTCACTCACGCTTCCTTGGTCAGAGGAGGCTTCGTCGGCAGATTCCATCAGGAGCAAAACATGCCTGCGTCATGTGGATGTTTCCCCCACATCCACCTGCACATTTCTTGGGGCAGGAGCTGGGCCAGAGCTAACCACAACATTCTCCAAACAGAGCTGGGAGGGGGAAAAAACCTCTTTCCCCAAATGAAGCTGAGAGGGTAGGAAAGACTTGTGTGCCCAAACAGAGCTAGAGTGGAATCTCCAGAGATCTGATAAGGCACAGGCTGCAGAAAGTGAGGAGAAAGCATGAGCTTATCTGACCCCCAAATCGGCTGGTGGGAGGCATTTGCACATGAGCAGTGGAGCTAAGCTGGCTAATGACTGGCATGCCTGCAGAGGGTTCCGTGTACGACTTGTGGCACACATGCCATAGGTTCATCATCCCGAATGTAGACTCCATCCCGGAGAAGGCTAATATTCATGTTTTGAAATTGGTGTAGGGGAAAGGATGTAGGGACCAAATCACACAATTTGGGCAAGTAGACTGTTTACATGAATTCTTCCTATCTATGTATTTATGAAAACAATGTGAGAAAAAATGCAGATTGGTTATACCCAGCACCATTCTTGAAGGAAATGCCATTCATCTCCATTCTTAAGACTTCTTCAAATGCAGGCATACCCTGATGGAAGCAAGTCAGCAGTCCAAATAACATCTGAGAAATAAATCAAAGTCCAAACCTTGGCCTTCTTTCAAGTTCCAATTTATTAACAGTGCCATGTTGGTTATGAACTGTAATCATCCAGATACTAACTTGTCCTATAATTCTCCACCCAGGTCCACATTCCTCCCATGTAATTCCAGCTGGTGCTGAACCAAGGATGACCTTGAATCTTCTGGAAACAATTGGTCATGGCTAGTATTTTTCCCTCTCATGCAACCACACCTCGCCAACTCCCATAGTACTGTGGCAGCCAACGTCTCTAACTCAAAATGATGGCTTGGGCCTGACACTCAGTATTGTATAGGGAAGCTCTATTATGTACATGCATCAGGAAGGGTTTACAGTCAGTAATGTGACAAAATTATTAACTAAGGGGAAACTAATCACATTAATAGAATTCATTTTAATTAATTTTTGCTCTTGCACCCAAGCAATACATTTATAAAGCAATGTAATTTGTAATGGTAGCCACTTTGATCTAGGCAGCAGGCTAGAAAGCAGGAGATTGTCAGTTGAAGCCCCAATTTTAGCTATTAAAGCCAGGTGACTTTCAACCAGTTGCTCGCTCTCTCAGCCCAGTTCACCTCATAGTACTGTTGCTGTGCAGAAAATAGGAGGAAGGTGTGGTAGATATGTTTGCAGCCTTGAGTTATTTGTAAAAAATAATAAAGGTGGGATACAAATAGTGGTACCTCTACTTGCGAACTTAATTTGTTCCGTGACCAGGTTCTGAAGTAGAAAAGTTTGTAAGAAGAAGCAATTTTTCCCATAGGAATCAATGTAAAAGCAAATAATGTGTGCGATTGGGGAAACCACAGGGAGGGTGGAAGTTGTTTCCTCCCAGGAGATTCTTAGAAAGGCCTCACAGAGGCTTCTCCCTGCCTTTTCTGGCCCTGTTTCCTCCCAGGAAATTCCTAGAGAGGCCCCATGGAGGCTTCTCCCTGCTTTTTCCGGTTATAGTTTCGGAGGATCGGGTTTGTAAGTGGAAAATGGTTCTTGAGAAGAGGCAAAAAAATCTTGAACACCCGGTTCTTATCTAGAAAAGTTTGTAAGTAGAGGCATTCTTAGGTAGAGGTACCATGGTAAATAAAAAAAATAACAACCCTCTCTTCATAGCTTCACAATATTAAGAGTACAGTGATCCCTCGATTATCGCGAGGGTTCCGTTCCAAGACCCCTCGCGATAATCGATTTTTCGTGATGTAGGGTTGCGGAAGTAAAAACACCATCTGCGCATGCACGCCCTTTTTCCATGGCCGCGCATGCTCAGATGGTGGAGTTTGCTTGGGCGGCGGGGAAACCCGGATCTTCGTCTGCTCGCTGCTGCTGCGGCCGCCCAGCAGCTGATCTGCTCGGCAGCAGCAGCGAGCAGACGAAGATCAGGGTTTCCCCGCCGCCCACGCAAAGGGGAAAGCCCGATTCGGCTCCTCGCTGCTGCCGCCGAGCAGATCAGCTGCTGGGTGGCCGCAGCAGCAGCGAGCAGATGAAGATCCGGGTTTCCCCGCCGCCCATGCAAAGGGGAAACCCCGGCTCCTCGCTGATGCCCCCGCTTGCCCGCCCGCCCGCCCGCCCGCCGCCCACCAGCAAGAGGGGGAGAGATAGAGAAAGAGAGAGAAGGAAAGAAAGAGATGAGAGAGGGAGGAAGAGAGTGTGAGAGAGGAAGAAGCAAGATAATGAAAGAGAGAGAGAAAGAAAGATGAGAAAGGAAGGAAGAGAGTGACGTCATCGGGTGGAAAAATCGCGATATAGCGTTTCGCGAAGAACGAGATCGCGAAAATCGAGGGATCACTGTATGAGGGTGACCCTCTGACCAAAACTATTGGAATGCAATGAAATATCTGAACTACAGGTAGTCCTTAAACTAAAGACCAGAATTTCTGTTGCTAAGCAAGGTTGTTACGCAAGTGTGTCATGCCCAATTTCACATTTGTCACAGTTATTAAGCTTGGAAAGTCACAAATGGAAATTACATAACCCAATGCTGCTGTCATCACTAAAAATATATGCTGGTTGCCATCTGAATTCTGACCATGGGGAATCCTGCATTTGTCATAAGTGTGAGGACCTGCTGTAAATCACATTTTTCAGTGTTGTTGTAACTTTGAATATTCACAACCACCGAGCGAGCTTAGTCTGTCATTTCATATGTCACTGCCAGGATGTAGAGGAATATTTTTTAGAGATGACAGAATAACGCCACCTATCCGGTTAAAAAAAGAAAAGAAACTTTTGAGTGCTAGCTCCATTGCCATGGGTCCCACATCTTCTTTCATACCCCTCATCGCAGCCTCGTCCACTTAAAAAGATTTCTTGAAAAGAAATCACTCCGCCACATAACCTTCTTACACGTGGCACCATGCCAGAAGCGGGAAAGTAACATAGGCCTCTGTACTATATAAAGAAGGCAAGGAATAGATTGGGTCCAAATGCAATCATCCAGGGCTATACCGCCTTACTTGCCCAGGTCACACCTGGCACTTTGCTTAATGACTATTATGACTTGCAGCCATAATGGACAAACTCCATTACAGTTGTAAGTCAAAGATTATCTGTATAGAAAAATCCGGTGTGTTGAAAGTTTATAGCATGCTGGCATGCTGATTTATGCAGCTAGAATTCCAGTTGTCACTTTAAACAGGGGATGCAGCAACAAAGTTCACTGACCAGAATAATTTCCCCTTTCAAACATACCAAAGGACAAGTGACATTTAAAATGTTTAAGCCATACTACTTCCTAAAAAGAAAAAGCAACTTACGGACAAATTAAAAAGCAAAGTTCCAATACTGATCTCAGGAGGAAATCCCAATTTATGTTATTCAGTTATGAAAAATGGCCATACACTCCTTTTTTCTGTTCTTTTGGTTATTGGTTCACTCCCTAAATGCCAGATTTAATGAGTCTTTTAAAGAAACTTGTCTACAGTCCTTAAAAATCCAAATAATAGGGCTGTCTAGTATCTTTTAAATAGGTGCTGCTGAACAGCCTTCATGAGCAGGGATGGCGCAGCAGGTAGAGTACTGTACTGCATGCCACTGAAGCTGACTACAGATCTGAAGGTCAGCGGTTCAAATCTCATCACCGGCTCAAGGTTGACTCAGCCTTCCACCCTTCCGAGGTGGGTAAAATGAGGACTCGGATTGTGAGGGCAATAGGCTGGCTCTGTTAAAAAGGGTCTTGCTAATATGTTGTAAGCCGCCCTGAGTCTAAGGAGAAGGGTGGCATAAAAATCGAATAAAATAAATAAATAACTAAATAAATATGGAAGACAGCTTGGGAGGACTTATTTTGCAATATCTTTTGATGACAACACTGCCATCCAATGGTCCAAATGTCTTTGTAGCCACTTTAATTGTGATGTTCATTGATTTTATATTATAAGCAGTGAAGGCCTACCAAAAGTTTTACTATCACACAGTGGGTGTGGCTTATGCAAGATGCCCTGCATTTTCTTTCAACATCTTTCAGTGCAAATTGGGTGCTTTGGGCAGAGCTCCATTTTCGCTACCCCACTACATCCCCCACCCCAATCCGGGCAGTAGCAACATGCAGGAATGCAACATCTTGCTTATTCTTTATATTTCCTAACACACACAGCTTGATGTAGAAAAGAAAAAGATTTCATTATTGTTAGTGAGACCACATTTGGAGTACTGTGTTCAGTTCTGGAGACCTCACCTACAAAAAGATATTGACAAAATTGAACGGGTCCAAAGACGGGCTACAAGAATGGTGGAAGGTCTGAAGTATAAAACGTATCAGGAAAGACTTAATGAACTCAATCTGTATAGTCTGGAGGACAGAAGGAAAAGGGGGGACATGATCGAAACATTTAAATATGTTAAAGGGTTAAATAGGGTTCAGGAGGGAAGTGTTTTTAACAGGAAAGTGAACACAAGAACAAGGGGACACAATCTGAAGTTAGTTGGGGGAAAGATCAAAGGCAACATGAGAAAGTATTATTTTACTGAAAGAGTAGTAGATCCTTGGAACAAACTTCCAGCAGACGTGGTTGGTAAATCCACAGTAACCGAATTTAAACATGCCTGGGATAAACATATATCCATTGTAAGATAAAATACAGGAAATAGTAAAAGGGCAGACTAGATGGACCATGGGGTCTTTTTCTGCCGTCAGTCTTCTATGTTTCTATGTTTCTATGTTAGCTAATAAGTTTGGTATTGAAATTGCTGCAAAACCAAACAGCATCACTATATTTTAATTATGGTTATATCATCCTTCCAGCAAGAAATGAATTGTATAAAAGACTCTTGAATGCACAATTGATGTATTTTGCTGTGTAAATGTTTTCATGAGCCAAAGAGAAAAAAAGAAATAGAGATCCATATAAATGATTATTCTCAGAATCATTTTATATTGTGTCAGTATAATTAAATTGAGACTGTCAAGGTGATGCAAAGTGCAATCTAGCTTTTGATTCCCAATGAATATAAGATCTTTAATGGAAAGTTATTTGCTTTACAAACTTGCTTTCCAACTGATATGATAGGAAACAGAAGAGCTCTAGCGGTGGTTTTTAAAATCTTAGCAATGGATCATATAGAATTATTTACAGAAACTAACTTGAACAGCTGCTTTACCCACACTCTAATGGGACTCATTAAAATCCTGTTTGACACTCCAGTAACTCTGTGTGTTTGGTGGTGAGAAAGAGAAAAGTATGTATACTTTAAAGAAATTACAGGATCTGGAAATTAAGATCAAAGGTACTGAATGATCTTGAGGTTGCTCATGCTCCCCATGCTTTCCTGACAGATTAAAGAATGATGAGGATAAGAGAAGAACATTTTTCCCCTGCATATCCAAAAATGGCGCACAGAAGCTGCAGACTTTCTGCAATCTGATTCTAAAAGGGAAGTATGGAATAAATAAGATTCAGACTTAGAAAGGTACTTATGAGGTACTTCTGGGATTTTGGACAGCACAGAATTAGTAGCCCTCACATATCATGCTAAAGGAAAATATGAATCTGACTTCCCATATTTTATGAACTCAACTATTAACTGAAAAAGATATTTACAGACCCCTCACATCCTGGACATAAACTATTTCATCTCCTTCCCTCAGGACGGCACCATGGGGAATTATATGGCAAAACAACTAGACAGAGTGAGTTTTTTCCCTCATGGAATCAATTTGCCAAGCACCTAATTCTCACAGTGCTGTCTGATGTTTGTATTTTTCCTCATGTAGTATGACCGTAATATTATTTATCCTTATTTTTATTCCCTCCTTATTGGTGTTATTCTTCTTCTTCTGTACATTGAGAACTAGTGCACCAGAGACAAATTCCTTCTTTGTCGTATCATACACAGTATTCTATTCTATTCTCATTTCTAATTCCATTCCAAAAACAATCTTATATCTTAGCATGTTGTGCAAACCGTATTGCTTTATTAAACCAGTTAAATTGTGGTTAAAATTAGGTTTAAGATAGTGTGAAAGCCCAACCAGTACAAGGCTGTAGAGAGTATAAGAACAGTTTTATGTATAGCTGCATGTGAACAAAACCTTCATATCACCCTTGGTTCCCAAAATAGTTCTAATATTTAACCATGATTTCACTCCAAAATTGAAGAAAACATGACTCAAAAAAGTAGGACGCAAAAGGGAATCAGAATTTCAGGACAGGAATGTTGCTTTTGCTCTTGTATCAACTTGACAAATGAGAAGCCTGAGCATATACATTAGTTGAGGCACTATATTGTGCTATTTTAATTACAATTAAATAAAGACAGAATTAGCAATTATTTATAAAACAATATATTTAATTTCATTTTGGATATCTCTTAATTGTTCTGGAAGCAAGCATACAATTTCCTTGGAGAGATTATTTTCTTTAAACATTATAGCTCAGGATTTAACTGTGGAGTTCTGAGCTTGTTTTCTTTGGTTATTTCATTTCCAAATGATAATCAGTGTTAGAAGTAGGATTTTACTCTTATAACATTGACTTGTCCTGGTGGGAGTAGTCTCTGTGATTCCTTGTTTACTAGTAGCTTGCTGGTCTAAGTTGATAATTCCTTGATTAGGGCATTGTTTATTTCTTGACGTTGGTCTAATGTTAATTTTAGGTATCAAACTCTGTTCATCTGAAAGTTGATTGCTGGTGAGATGTTTTGGAGTTTTTTTGGTCCCTTTTGAGTTTTTTAATGAATGTGTAGATCAGGGGTCTCTAACATTGGTAACTTTAAGACTTGGGGACTTCAACTCTCAGAATTCTGTGAAGTCCCCAAGACTTAAAGTCACCAAGGTTGGAGACCCCTGGTGTAGATGTTATTCATATCTATGTGTTTGTTGATGGCCAATCTGTCTGAGTGCTGGGCTTCCAGAAATTCTTTTGAGTTTTTGCACCTGAAGGTGTAGAAAATTTGCTCACAATTTCCCAGTTGAAACCTGGTTAAATCTGTCCACATGTTGTGAAATTAAAGAATTTTCATGTCCTCTCACTTCTAGTTAGTGTCCATGGATGTGCTCAATTAATTTTCTGCCTGTTTGTTTTACATAGTGGCTATTGCAATCTGTATACTATATGTGGTAGGTGACTCCTATTTTTTCTGTTGGGTGTTTGTTTTACTTAGGTAGTTTTGGAGGGTTTTAGTTGGTTTGTGTACTTCAGGAATGCCACATACAGGGGGTGGACAAAAAATGAAACACTTGACCTTTTGGCATCATAATGTTTGAACATGTTCAAATCAATCAAAATTTGACATATTTTAAAGTTTTTTAAAAAAAATTCTGTTATTTGATTGAATAACAGAACTACCTTTCTCCCCCAGAAATTTAAGGAAATTGGTTATAACCTTCTAGAAATGGCAGACCTCTCAGACTTTCAAAGAGGCCAAATTATTGGTGCTCGAATAGCAGACACTAGTGTAACAGAAAGTGCCTGAATGTTTGGTGTTTCAAGAGGTAATGTCTCAAAAGTAATGACTGCTTTTGAAAGAGAAGGGAAAATGTCCTCAGCCAAGCACAGGTCTAGTCGAAAGTCGAAGTTGTCTGAGAGAGACCGTCGGACTCTAAAGCGAATTGTTAGAGCGGATCACAAGGCCACAGCTCCTAAAATCACTGCAGAGCTCAATAGATACGTACAGAACCCAATTTCCACAAAAACTGTTTGAAGGGAGCTTCACAAATCTGGATTTCACGGAAGAGCTGCCACTAGAAAACCTCTGCTCTCAAAGACAAATGTTTCAAAGCGTTTATAGTGGTGTAGAAACCACCAGAAATGGTCCCTTGAGCAGTGGCAAGATGTGATTTTCTCTGCCGAATCCTTGTTTACCCTTTTTCTGGTCTCCAGCCGAGTTTACGTTTGGAGACAGCCAAAAGAATCATTTCATCCAGACTGCCTTCTCCCAACCGGCAAACATGGCAGGGGTTCAGTGATGATTTCCCTTCATGGAAGAATTAACAGCCATCACTATTTAGGAATTTTGGCCTACCATATTCATCCTATGGTTCAAGAACTGTTTCCAGAGGGGGATACCATCTTTCAAGATGATAATGCACCAATCCATAGAGCAAGAATTGTTAAAGAATGGCACGAGGAACATTCTAATGAAGTTCAGCATCTCATCTGGCCACCACAATCACCAGACCTCAACATTATTGAGTATTTATGGTCGATTTTAGAGATTCAAGTAAGAAGTCAATTTCCACCACCATCATCTCTAAAAGAACTGGAGGTTGTTTTAACTGAAGAATGGGCTAAAGTTCCTTTGGAAATAATTCACAATTTGTATGAATCAATACCTTGGAGAATTGAGGCTGTATTTGCCGCAAAAGGTGGACCAACACCATATTAAAAGGTATTTGGATGATTTTTCAAGGTGTTTCCATTTTTTTGTCCATTTAATTTTTTTTTTATTGTGCTGAATTTTAAAAATGTTCTATGATTGTAAACCACAAGGAATTAGTGGATTTCAGCAGAAATATAAATAACACAGATGGTTTATAAATTCATGGATATTAAATGTTTACATTGAAATAAATAAAAATAAATAAAAATAAATGTAATTTTATAATTAATTTCATTATTTTATAATTTAAGGAAAAATTATCTTAGTATTTATTCTCACTGGGATATATTTTCATATATGAAAACTTTGTGTTATTGACTTCAGGAACAAAATGTAAGTCTAGGGAATTTTTGGAAGCATTTTCTTTATAATAGTTTTCATAGTTTTCATTTTTTCAGCAGCTGTTGGTCTAAACTGGATTACTGAATTTGTTAGACATTGGGAAAACTATCAAGTTATATACTACTAAAAATCTTGTTCCCTTATCCTTTAACTGGATGAAATGGTATATCATGGGCAATAAGTTTTGAATCAAGATTCTTCAAGTGGGTTAACTTATAGAATGCATCCAAAACCTGAGACCTTATGACTTCCATGGAACTGAAATTTGGCAACTTTTATAAAACAGTTTAGGATATAAAATATTATCATAAAACAGTTTATGACCTAATGCCAAATGTCATAAAACATTTCTTGTACTGATGTTTGACTATGCTTTACAGTTCAACATGGGTTATTTTCAAGGTAGATACAGTGAAGGCAATACATTAGAAGCTCTTTCACTGTTGAATGCTTTGGGGAATCTGGTAAGGAAATATATCTGAAAGTATGAGTCAATGGCTCCCGGGCTATCTAGTTATTTGTGATTAGTTACAAATATTGAACAACTTTGATATTTCTTTTAAAGGTTCAGAATAACAGTAAGTATGCATTATTTTCATTAGTTTTTTAATGTGAACATAATAAAATTCATTCCAGCATTTTTGAATATTACAATTCAAAATTGCCATTTTTTTATTCAGCAGAGGTTACTGACAAACAACCTCTACCCTATACTCCATTTCTGTTTGGAATTCTTGTATACTTCAATGACTAGCACATATTGTTTGGAAAAAAAAATTCCCACTTACAAGGCAACTGACCCACAAACTTCCTGCTCATTTTTTGAAATTATTACTATAAGTAGTAATAAAGAACTCCATGCTAAATACAGTACTGTAAGCAGTAATAACGTTTTATAATCTGTTTTGATCAGATTGGAAAGGAAATCTGCAAAATTCTGTTACTGTAGCTTTGGAATAGTGTAGAATTCGCTCCTCTAATTATGTTTCTTGCTTGGTTTATCTGGGAGGGCTAACAAAGCAGGATAGACAAACAGCTAGATAGACTGATACTAATGGAGGATCCCCAAACTAGCATTCAACAGGCATACTGAATGGTAAACATCATGCCCAATCAACAGGACCATTTTCTATTGTTATTGCTTTAATGACATATAGTTTCTCAAGTTATTTAATACAATTTTTTCCTTAAGTATATACATTTGATCTCTAAATTAGTTTTTTAATGAAGCTTTGCTCAGTCCTAAATTTCTTTGATTTTACTCATGGGAACTGCATTGTACTTGTGCTTTAATAATAATTTATTTATTTATTTATTTGACTTCTATGCCACCCAATCCTGAAGGACTCAGGGTGGCTTACAACAGTATTTAGTTCAGATTAGTCATTATTATAGCTTAGATTTACACATGCTTTTACATTTTACTTTATCAAATAACTACTTATTACACATTTTCTTATTATTTCTATGTATTACATAATAGAGTATTTCTTTCCTGTAGTTTAATATTATAGGATTACTTTTTTTTAAATGTATCACTTGGTTCAATGTACTTGTCAATTATTATCTATTCTCATAATCAACCAGGTTATGGGAAAACTTTATTATTCCTAAACAGGAACAGGACAGGAACTAAAATCATCTCCTTAGCCCAACATTCCATCTCCAGCAGTTGCCAACCAACTATTGCCAGAGAGGGATGTGGTTCTTGTTTGTACACAGTAGTTGGTTGGAGAGTTGCTTCTTGGCTTCCTTAACATAATCAATTGTACTCATGACAACTGCCCTCCACTGTCAGATGTTGTTCTTGGGATCTTAAGTGGCTTTCTGCTCTATTAATATTGTTGTATCAGGAGAATACATAATCGTGGCTTGGGCTTATTAGAGATAGCTTTCAATGTAGAAATCTAACAGTCTAATATCCATCTGGGAATATCTGTGCAGTATTTTTAAAAACACAGTTGGGTTTGGTATGAACTATAGTTATTGTCCCAGGATATGATTTGTTAGAAACAGTATGTCTGTTCTAGATAGTATCTTGAAAGTATAGGAAGTCCTTGGATTATGATTCTAATTGGGATCAGGATGTTAATCAAGTGAAGAGGTCATGCAAAGCCACATGACTGCACTGCTTAGGAAAGCAGTTTCAGCAGTCCCAGTTGTATTCATGTGATGCTGTACCTGGTCATAAATGTGGGTTGTCACCAAGCACCTAAATTTTGATCACATTACCAAGGGAATGTTGAAATGGCCATAATTTCAAGGACTGATTGTAACTATCATTTATTTGGCAACGTCATAACTTTGAAAGATCACTAAATGCATGGATGTAGTTTGAAGACTAATAGTATTCTTCCAATGAAAAAAAGTGTTTCATCTAAGTTATGTGTGGATTTAGTGGGTCAAAGGATACACCTCATGAAAGGATGGACAAGTTTCCTTGGTTGAATGGCTGCATAGGTTCACAATATTTTGGAGAATCTGTGAGCCCTTCACAGTGTGGCAAATGGATAGGTGCAGCAACCTAGATAGTAAAACATGAAGCACAGTAAGTTGGTGAATATAAACCATATATCTGTTTTATATAATCACTGCCAAGGCTAACTACCGTGTTTCCCCGAAAGTAAGACAGTGTCTTACTTTCTTTTTACCCCCAAAAGCCCCACTACGTTTTACTTTCGGGGTATGTCTTACATTGGAAAAAAATTGAAAGGGTCGCGTTCCCGAAGGCATCTCCCCAGAGTCCAGAAGGGCAGCCGCGGGACAGGAGCCTCGTGAGCCCTTTTCCAAGTTCAACCTCAGGGCTCCAAGCGGCGTGCACGCGTGGAGCCACAGACGCGTGTCGGGGAAGCGTGTGTCTGGAGGGGAGGAGCCGCTCTGCGCAATTGGGCAGCCCCACCTGCCTGCCGGAAAGGAGGCGGGCGAAGGAGGGCGCAGCTCCGGCCGCTCGCCTCGGAGCTGGTCGGCCTCGCTGGCCGCTTGCAGCCGAGCCTCGGCAGGACTCGGTTGCTGGGACGAGCGCCTTCGCTGCAAGCCGCCGCCCGCTCGGCTCGCTTCGGACCAGCGCTGTCCTTCGCTTTGCCAAGCCGGGGAAGAGGCGGTGGCGCCGTAGCGAGGCGAAGGGCGCGCGGGGAGCTTGGAAGCGACGTCATCGGGCCCCTCCCCGGACATATGTCTTACTTTCGGGGTACGGCTTATATTAGCCGACCCCCCTGAAACCCCCGATACGTCTTACAATCGGGGGTGTCTTACTATCGGGGAAACAGGGTATTACTGTCAGACCTCCATGCATGATGGCACATCCAAGTCTTTAGGCTCCACCAGAAGGGTAGTTTTCAATTTAAATTCTGGAGAAATGAGGGCAGAAAATACTCTCTTCCTAGATCTTATCAGATTACATTTCTTAATAGATAGGACCTGTAACATGCCTCTCTGGTTGGATCTGATAGAATGGGTAGATATAACTGGGAAGAGGAGGTCCCTCAACAAATATGCTGACAATAGAGGATTCTTCACCTTTTAAGAATGGTGTCATGTTGTCTGCTTTTTTAGGTTAGGAAGATAGTGTCGGATTGTACTTATGCCAGTTTCTTGGTAGGTTTTACGGATTTTTATATATATAAAAAATCAAAATGGAAGAGGAAGAGAACTTTTAACATAACAGAATTTGGTGGCGCTAAGAGAAAGTTTACCTCCCATAGACATACTATTGGAAGGATATAGTTAAAATTATTAGGGTTAACAGCATTGAATAGGTTGTGCAAAACCAAAATAATTTAGTAATGTCATATATAAAATCAAGATGCAGAAGATGATTTTGAGATGGGGAATAAACTTAAATAGCTATCTAAAGGAAGACCTACTATAGTAATTTGTGACATTAAGTTGTTCTAGTTGTAACATAAATATAAATGTTGCAATTTTAATAGAGATTGGATTTTTACAAATTCTAAATTGTCTTAAGGCTAATAGGTCATACATAGAAAAGAATCTGTGGGATAACTTTTGATATAAATCTATTGGTACACCCGTGTAGTTTCTGTAGTCATACAACACTTATTGCAAATATGTTAGCCTTTATAATAATCTTTGTGGTTTTTCATGCAATGGAGTAACATGGTTAACCTTGCAGAGGTGGTGGGGGGGATAAGTTATAATTAAATGCATTAAAGCAAATACATCATGAAAATAGATATAAAGGCAGTGAGACTTAAAACCAAATGCTGTAGTTACACAAGCAATTTGGAAAGGTTAAAAAGGATAAGGAAGATAAAAAAGGGCATTTGCCAAAGACATTAATATAAGCAGCAAACAAATTTTTAATCCAAGATCACAAAAACTGAGTAGGGTCTCTCGGAACAGCAGATGAAGGAGGATCTAACAGACATGTTAACAACATCAATGCTAGGTATGAGCTTTAAAATAGAGGACATTTTAAAATTGTCTAGGCATACTCAACTGACTGATGCGCCCCACAATATATTTCCAATGCTGTTATTTTAAAATGGAAGAAATAGCTTTAAGAAAAGGGACTACTGAACCCACAAAATATGTCACATTGGCCCTTCACCTGAGAAAGGCTATGCTCACCTACTCCACAATGTTTTGTTTATTTGTTTATTACATTTGTATCCTGCCCCTCTCCGCAGACTCCGGGCGGCTCACAACAATAATAAAACAGTGTACAATGACAAATCTAATATTTTAAAATACTGTATACTGTACTACAATACTGTAGTACCCAAACAGAAGGGAAGAAAACCACCCAGCAAGAAACATCAAGAATCTCTCCTCAGATGGGACACCATTTTCCAAAAAAGCATTTCATACCTACCCTTTTATTCTACATGCCTTGATTTATTTTCCGCCTCCCTGACAAACCGAAGGGTCCCAGATGAACCACGCAGTCAAACCAAAAAACCCGTTTCAGAACTTAAACCACCCTTTATTTTCTGCTCCACCAGATTCCCCAACTCAGGAACTGATTAATCATTTCCTTGGATAATCATTTATAATAACCGCGTTACTCTATCATCCCATGCTCCTTCGCTTGTTCTTTCTCGAAAAGACGAAACGCTTCTGTTCCTCTGGCAGGAAGACCAATTTTTTTTGGAACTCTTTGTACCTCTGACCCAGATCTAAGACGGGGACCCCCATTTGCTCCCTCCCTTTCCTTGAACGCAGCTCTGGACAAATTAAGGAACATTTCCCACCCACCCCCTGCCCTGAGCCGCCCTCCCGAGCCTTCCCCGCACTTCGTTGGCCTCCCGCTCCTCGGCTTTTTATACAGTCCCCCTTTCTCCGCGGCCTCCTCCCGCCACCCCACCCCGCAGTCTCTCCTCCCACTAGTTTCCTCAGCTTCCTCCCTCCCTTCCTCTCCGCTCCTTTTTTTCCTCTTCTTTTTCTCTCTCCACCTCCTCAATACCTTTACCAGCCACCCCTCGGCCTGAATATACAAGCCTCGCCACCATTGGCCGAGCGGCCTCATCCTTTCCATGCGGGATGCGCGGATTGGGCGAGCCAAAGGCTTGTCGCCTTGCCCGTTGTGAGAGTGTAGTGAGGGGACGGGGAGAGGGAGGGCCTCTTTTTTACCCCTCCTCCTCCTCCTCCTCCCCCTCTCGCTCTGTCTCTCTCTCTCTCTCCCTGGCAGTGTCCATGGCTCCTCCTGCCACGGAGAGGCGACGGGCTTAAGCCGAAGCCGGGCCGGCTGTGGGTGACTCCCTTGAGAGAGACCTTCTTGGGGGGGGGCTGGGGAGGGGTGGGAGGGAGAAGCGCGAGCTCCGGAGCAGGGGGAAGGGGGTCACCGGCGGCACGAGCATCCCCCTCGTTAACCGCCGCCGGCGGAGGAGGAGGAGAGACCCGGGCGGCAACGGGAGGCAGAGAAGGAGGAGGAGGAGGCGCCTGCCTTTTCTCTGAGCGAGCTCTTTCCTCTGGGCCGGTCTCCTCAGCCAGGAAACCTTCCTCCCCCCTCTCCTCCTCCTCCTCCCCCACCTCCCCTCCCCGAGTCTCGTTGCCGGAGGAGCGACCCCCTCTCCTCCCCCCGCCCGAACCGGCAAATGAACTCGGTCCGAGCCGCCAACAGGAGACCCAGGCGAGTGTCCAGGCCGCGCCCGGTGCAGCCGCCGCCGCCGCCACCGCCTCCTCCTGCTCAGCCGCAGCAGCAGCAGCCACTGCAACTGCCGCCGCCGCCTCCACCGCCGCCGCCGCCGGAGAGGAACAACAACAACGCCGTAGCTGCCGCCGCAGCCGCTATCGCCGCTGGGGAACGGGGTAAGAGACGGAGGGAGAGGGAGGGAGGGGCGGCAAGGACAAGGGCGGTAAAGGGGCGCGGGCAGAGGAGAGACGGCCAAGCGGGTGGGGTTCCTTTCTCTTCCCCCCTCTTCCTCACCCGCTCTGCCAGCCCTTAGATACGCTCTCCCCCTCCCGAGGACCTGTTAGGGACACATAGGCCGCGCTTTGTTTGGCTCGGGCCCTGCTCGAGCGTTGGGTTGCCAATAAACTATGGGTTCCTCTCAGGTACTTTTGGGTGGCGGTGGGGGTTGAATAGAGAGAGCAGAGAGCCTCCTCTCGGTTCCCCCCAAGGAGAGAGAAAGGGAGAGTAATAGGAAGAAGAGGCCCGGGTCTTTTTCCCACCTTCTCCCCGGAGGTTTATTTTAGCCGAGGGAGGGGGAAAAAAAAGCTCTCCCCCCGCCGTGTCCGGGACACGGTGTGTATCCCGGTAACTTGTGTTGACATATTTCCTTTTATTCTCTTTAATCATCTCCTCCTCCTCCTCGGCGGCGGCTTTCCCCTCCCTCTTTCTCTCCCCCCCCCCGGTTTTTCTCTCTTTTTGTAATGGTGTCTCATGGAGACAAGAACTGCTCTCTCACCCCCCTCCCTTTCCCCTTCCTCTCTCTCTCTCCCTCGCCCTGCCCCAGTGTTTTTGCTGCGCAGTTTGCATGGCTTTGGTTACCCGGACCCCGAGGAGGGGCGAAAACCCCCCCACGATCCGAGATAGGGAGGGATTCGGAGGGGTGGCGTGAAAGAAAGGAATTGCAGACCCCTCGTCCCTACATAGGCGGCGTTTTTTGTTGGGGTAGATCATCGGCCATTTATTTATCCGCTTCCTTCTTCTTTTCCCCCCTTCTCGCCCCCTTCAGTCTGTCGCACCGCTCTCTCACACTGGCCTAAATAAAAGCCCACAAATATTTGTTCCTGGTGTCTGGCTGCTGCGGGTGGCGGTAGAGAAACCTTCGTTTTTCCGCGTGTGTGAAGGAGGTTTCAGTTCCCTGCTCGTCTGTCGGTCCGGGGCCTAGCATAAAAAAAATATTAAGATTGAGACCCAATTAGACAAGCACCATTGTTTGGGAGAATTGGAAATGTAATCGTGAAAGGGATTCCTGTTTTTCCTTCGTTCTCCTAATAGAAAAGATTTACACGATCCCCGGAAAAAAATGAAATAAACCCCAGATCTGGGTGTCTGGGGGCGGGGGAAAGTGTTGGAAAAGGAGGAGGAGGGCGATCATTTTCTCACTAGGCTGCGTAACTGTTGCCATATTAATTGGCTAGGTTTCTCTCCCAGTGTTGGTGTGCTGTCGTCGCAGGGTTATTTTCTAAAGGAGAAGAACGGGTGGGATCGTAGGAGACATTTTGCATGTATTATCCATTGGCTTGGATTTTTAATTTTTATGCACTGGGTGTCGCACCTTTCTCAGGATAAAAGGAAAATGACCTATGAATTTGGTCGATTAAGAAAACACCTTTAGTTACTGTTGTTAAAGGAATGTCTTTTGTTTGAGTATGTAAGAATAATTTACTAGTGATAAAATGCTAAATTTCAGATGTATGTGGTGATAGAGTATTTTTTCCTCCAAAAAGATGTGAGGGATTGTTAACTCTGAACTTGCTCATAAAGAATCCCAGAATGCTTTTAATTCAGCTCTGCCTGTTCTTCACATTCATCCAATCAAACAACAATGTTGCAGGAACCAGATTATTTTTAGAAGATGTGGGGGGTTTTGTCTAGAGTTTGTATAAAATTTAAAAATAATCTTAATATTAATTACATAATTATTAATATTATAATGTATCATTTGAAACAAAATCACTTCCTTCTTTTGACTGTTATATAGACCTTTTGCTTTTGGATTTATGTAATAATAGTTTCCAAACAGTTTAGCAAATTTTGTGAATAGTAAAAAATACAACTAAAGTAACATTGCATTTCATTTCATTTACTTACTGCTTGACTGAGAATTATAACATAAGTGAAGTAGATGCTAGATTTCAGAAGTAGTATTAAAGCAGTACCTTCTGGAAATTATTTTTCTGTAACACATTAAAATTGGATAATATCATTGTGTTTATGTCAAACATAAATATTCATGCTACAACTAAGACAAAAAGGAGTACATCTAGTTAATCATAGCAGGTCAGATTAAGGAGATTTTATGAAGCTAGATCAATGATCACATAGAAGTGCTATACATTAAGACATTTAATTCATTAATTGAAAAGGTGTTAGAATATCAAATTTATAAAAATATAACTTTAAAGTGCTTCTTCAATAAGATTTTAACCTATCATAATTAAAAGTCTAGCTAATAGCATACTTTTTACAAGTTTTGATTTTCTGATATTTTAAATTCCTACTTAAAATCTTTAAAGCTTTTGGTGTATGTATGTATGTATGTATGTATGTATGTATGTATGTATGTATGTATGTTGGTTGGTTGGTTGGTTGGTTGGTTGGTTGGTTGGTTGGTTGGTTGGTTGTCCATCCAGGCATGAATAAGATTCTTAATGAATGAGACTTAAGTTGTAAAAATGTTACGAATTCAATTTGTAACCTAATAACAGAAAACCTGCCAAGGGAATGGTTGACAGGAATTTTAAGAGAAACCAATCAAATGAAAGAGTAAATGTAAGATACACTTACTAGCATAAATATAATGAGATAAAAAGGAAAATTGCACCCCATGTAAGAAATTAACAAATTTTAAATCTATATCATATCTCATAGTAATGTATTCATGAAAGTTTAAAAAACATGAATTTGGCCTAGAATTTGAGTCTAAAATTTAGATGTTTTTTTGTTTGTTTGGACTGTTGTATTAAACTTGGTTTGAATATTCAAATGACAATTATAATTTCATCATGTAAATGATTTAGTTGACAGGATTGGAATGAAGTACAGTGGTACCTTACCTCTACTTACGAACTTAATTTGTTCCGTGGCCAGGTTCTTGAGTAGAAAGGTTTGTAAGAAGAAGCAATTTTCCCCATAGGAATCAATGTAAAAGCAAATAATGCATGCAAACCCATTAGGAAAGAAATAAAAGCTCGGAATTCGGGTGGGAGGAGGAGGAAGAAGAGGAGGAGGACAGTTGCTGCCGAAGGAAGAAGGTAAGGAGAGGGGAATCAAAAAAATCCAAAACTTTAAGGCTTTAAAAAAAAGGGAATCTGAGGCAGCAAGGAGGAGCACATGCCTCCAATACACTGTGAGGCGTGAGGCTGCCTCCCATTCACTACCTCCCATACACTGGGTGGTGCTGCTGCTACCTGCTGCCTCTTCCTTCCCATGCTGAAGGGCTCCCCTCTCCTCTCGCTCGCTCGCTTTATAGCTGGCGCCTTTCCTTCGCTGTGATGACTCCTTGGCTGCCCAGAGTGAAGGGAGCGTTTCTTTTCTCTGGGCACTGGCAGAGGTTTATTCCTTCTTCTAGCGCCCAGAGAAAGGAAAATGCTTTGTTCGCTCTGGACTGCCCAAGCCTCTTTAAGCGCCACCGAAAGGCTCCTCTGGCAGCCCAAATGGCCGGGATTAAAGGGGGAATGGCAGGAAACTGGCCGGGCATTTGTGCTGCTCTCAAATTTTCTTGGAAAATTTTCCGGTCTCGCGTTCTTAAATAGAAAATGGTTCTTTAGTAGGGGCAAAAAAATCTTGAACACCCGGTTCTTATCTAGAAAAGTTCTTTAGTAGAGGCGTTCTTAAGCAGAGGTACCACTCTATTCCTTCTCAAAAGCATTGAAAAAATAGTGACAATTTAGATTTGGGATGAACATATTCTATCTTGGTAACTTGCATGCACGTATGTATGTATGTATGTATGTATGATGTACGTATGATGTATGTATATGTATATACATAAATGAAGCTATGTGTAAATCTTGAGCATTGTCCAAAGCATAGGTACTTAATTGATAGCATATAGTACTTAATTGATGGTTCTGACTTTTGCTTATTTATTCCAAATTAATTGCTATCTTTCAAATATCCTGAATCACATATTTTGAAATAAGAAAGAATAATAATAGAGGAGGTTTTTTTAAATCCAGATAAATGTAAAAAAAGTTGCTTTGATGGTATTTTGAAGAGTTTTATTTTAGAGATTTAGAGTGCTAAATAAACAACAGTTGTTCAATTTCGCAAAATAATGTCCAAACAACCTAATTTCTCTAAAACTATTAAAAAGTAATAGTTACTTTTGTTAGCTTTTGGATAATATTTTTATTGATTTATATTTTAATATAAATTATAATGTAAAAGATGTTGCCAATAAAAAACAGTAATGCTACAGAAGTGTTGGTTTATGACCTCCATGTTTCAATGCATGTTCTGGCATGCATTTTGATACTCATATAAATAGTTTTTATTTTAGTAAATAATATACATGCTGACACCTGTATCTGCACATGGAGCTGTTCTCAGTTGTGGTAATAGTGAGAATAAAATCTGGATTGGATTTTAATCAGCCATGAATATAGATTTCTTAAAATGTAGTTAGCTCTTCATAAATTAATAGTAAGTAAAGATAATATGTGTGAATCATATGGCTCAATATAGTCTTTGTATTAGTATTGAAAAAATTTAGCCCAGTGCATTTTGTTAATTTTATTGTATGATACAGTATGGTTCATGTGAGTTAATTAATCTGTAAGTGACTATAGAACAATATGATAGAATTTGCAACAGATAAATTAGCATTTCATACATACCTGATAAATCAAAAACGAATCCAGATTTAATTTATGCAAAAAGTTTCGTATTCAATATGTGATGTATTTTCAGTATTAAAAATAATTGTGCAGATACTTACATAAGAATATATGCTGACAGGAGGGTGGAGCTCCAACACCTCTGATGGTGACAGATGTAGTCTTTGACTTTATATTAAGAAATATTAGCAGTGGTACATAAGAGGAAATTCTTCTTCACAGTGTACCAGATATGATATTCATTTCACAATGCTAAAATAAAAGTGAAATAATTAGAAGACAGCACCATGAAGCCAGATATGTACTGATTGAAAAGTATCTACACTAAATAAAGTTTTAATATTATTAATTCATATAAAATGCTTGTGTTTTTTATATTCTCTAATAGCTACAATCACCTATTTGAGGGAGAGGAAACTGCATATATGAATTCAATACAGTGACAATGTATTTTCATAAGGCTTGATGTTATTTGTATATATTTGTCAGAATCTGCACTTTAAAATAAATTTCTGTTTGTGTCATCTATCCTTTCATGAAAAACAGATTTCCTGAATTTATATTTTATTTAAAAAATTAGAATTAAGCAGTATTTTTAACAAGGCTGTATCTGTCTGTCTCTCTCTCTCTCTCTCTTTCTCTCTCTCTCTCACACACACACATACAGACACACACAAACAGAAATAAAATATGTGAAATAAAGCTTTGGTTGTATATATTTTGTTGTACTGTACATGAATCTAGAAAAATAGGGTGTTTTAACAAAGTAATTTGTGAAACTCAGGCAAATTTCTGTTTTTAGATGCTTTGTGAAACTAGCTGGCAAAAAGGTTAGTAACGTCTGTTATATTTTTAGCTTTATGCCAGTCTAGTAGATGCTGCATTTCAATTCCTTGTTCTCATTAAAAAAGTCAACATTCAAATATCTCAAATACTTTTGAGATTGGTGAATGTTTTATTAATTGTTTCAGAATAATTGTTGCTGAATTGTTTTACTATTTATTCCTTGAGTTACTTTACATTATTTTAATATAGACATAAATTGAATTATATGGAAGGGAAACTGAAATTGATAAAATGCTCTGTTTTCATTCACTCAGGGGCCTATTTACCTGTTTCTACCACTAGCTCTAAATCCTATATTCTGATAATGTTAAGTACCTGTACTAGATTTGGAATGAGTCTATTCCCTGTGCCTACATGGACTATGTAGTGCACTACTTTTCAATGGCTTATAAGTGTCATGATTTTATGAATGTAATAGATGAATATTAATGTGTCTTATAACATTGAGGCATCTCTTAAGCCTTATAGGCTATATAAACTGACCATAGACATATAAACAAACAATATATGTAGTTGGCTTCAGATAATGAAATTTTCCATCCCTGTATTCCACAATGATATATTTTCAGTTGCTTTCGTACTTCAAGGATGGATAATACATAGCCTGATTGTAATGATCGTTTTTACATTTTTTTTAAAAAAAAGTTGCTTAGATAGGAACAATCTGTTTTGATTTATTAAAAAAATTCACACCTATTTAATTTAAACCAGAGGTCCCCAACCTTTTTTGCACCAGGGACCGGCTTTAAGCTAGACCAGTTTTCCATGGCCCGGTGGGGGGGGGGGGAGCTAGCTGTCAGCGGCGCCGTAAAAGGGGCGATCAAGAGAGGAATGGGTGAATGAATGGACGGAGGGTGGGAAGGAAGGAAGGAAAGAGGGAAGGGACAGGAACAAAAGAAGGGTGCAAAGGAAGCAAGGAAAGGTGTGAAAGGGGAGAGTAAGAGAGGAAGGAGTGAAAGAAGGGAATGAGGGAGGAAAGAAGGGAGGAAGGAAAAGGAAAGCAAGAAATGGAGGGAGGAAAGGAAGGAAAGAAAGAAAGAAAGAAAGAAAGGGGGAAGGGACAGGAACAGAGGAAGGAAGCAAGGAAACTTATGAAAGGGGAGAGTAAGGGAAGAAGGTAGGAAGGAGAAAGAAAAGAAGAAATAGAGGAAGGGAAGGTAAAAGAGAGAAAGAAAAAGAGCAAGAAAGAAAGCAAGAAAGAGAAAGAAAGAAAGGCAACTTCAAAGAAAGGCTCACTGAGCATCTCTCACTCTCTTTCTATCCCTCTTTCTTTCTTTCTCTTCCTTTCTCTCTCTCCTCTTCCTTTATCTCCCCTCTCTCTCCCTCTCTCTTTCTCTCCCCCCTCTCTCCCCCTTTCCCTCTCTCCCTCTCTTGCTATCTCTCCCCCCTCTCCCTCTCTCTTTCTCCCTCTCCCTCTCTTTCTCTCTCTCCCCCCTCTCTCTTTCTCTCTCTCTCCCCCTCTTTCTCTCTCTTCTTCTCACTTTCTCTCTCTTGTTTTCTTTCTGTCTCTTTTGCTTTCTCTCTCTCTCACTCTTTCTTGTTTTCTTTCTCACGCTCTTTCTCTCTCTTGTTCTCTCTCTTGCTATCTCTTTCTCTCCCCCCCTTTCTCACTCTCTCTTTCTCACTTTCTCTCTATCTTGCTGTCTGTTGCTCTCACTCACTCTCGTTCTCTCTCCGTTCTTCTCAGCGATGACGCGCGCACGCCCTGCCCGCCTCACCTTTGCGAGAGCACTTTCGCCCCGGGCTCTCAGCAAGGGGGTTTGCAGGAGAGGCGGGGCCGGCGAAGGTGATATTGAATGTCGGGGGAGAACGGGCGGTTGCGCGCGCTCCCTATCCCCCTGCTAGCCCACTCGGAATATTCAAAATAAGAAAAGCCTTCGCCGGCAAAGGTTTTTCTTATTTTGAATATTCCGAGTGGGCTAGCAGGGAGATAGGGAGCGCGCGCAACCGCCCGTTCTCCCCCGACATTCAATATCACCTCCGCCGGCCTCCGCTGAGGAAAGCCTTTGCCGGCATTTCCTCTCGGCGTCAAGGAGGCGCAGCGGCGGGCGGAGAGAGGGAAGGGGGGGCAGCGGCGTCCCTCCTGGCCTTGGCGGGCCGCCCAACCCTCCCCACCTCCTGCAAACGCGGCGGGCGGCGGGGGGAGAGCGAGGAGCCGGTTCCGGCGGGCGCGGGGCTTGGCTGGCTGGCGGGGGGAGCGCCGCTGGTGGTGCGGAAAGGCCGAGGGGGCCCTGGCGCCGCGGACCGGCTGAAAAGCCCCAACGGCCCGGTCCCGGTCCGCGGACCGGCGGTTGGGGACCTCTGATTTAAACAATCATTTCTTGTAAATATAAATATCACCCAGCATACAGTTAGCACAATGAATAAATACAGGAATAAAAAAATAAAATGCAATGCAAACTAGGCTTACACTTCATATTGAGACAATGCAGTTTTTAGGTTTAGCTTAGTATAGTATACAATATGTCACATGTGCTAGAATGATCTGTAAATATGTGACTTTGTATGTTGTACAACTTAGCCAATCATGTTTTATTCAATAAACCATACTCAAATAACTTACTGATTAATGTAATTGTATGCCTTCTACTACCAACAGATGGGGATAATTTTCTCTAATATAAAGATTGAAGAGAAGTTACTGTTTCTGCTGAAATGTTGCCACTTTATTAAGTGTATATGTTGTTTGATGTGGAGTGCCCATTATACCTGGTATGTTAGAAAATAGATGTTTAAAATGCAAGGTAAAGGTTTCCTCTATCTAGTTGTAATGGCAGTGCTCATCTCTGTTATTTAGCTGAAAAGCCAATGTTGTCTGAAGCCTTTTACATGGTCCTGTGGCCAGCATAACTATTCAACAAGGGGCACAGAATGCTATTAGCTTCCCACCACAATGGTACTTACTTATCTACTCACATTTTTGTATGCTTTCAAACCTTTAGATGGGCAGGAGCTGAGACAAGCAAAAGGAGTTCATCCTGTCACACGTGCTTGGGTCTCAAACCTGGGCTTTCAGCATTCCAGCTGACCAGCTCAGCATCTTTAATCGTTGAGCAATCTGTAGATGATAACTCATGTTCATACAAAATTTGAAACAACAAAGTAATTGTTAAAGTTATTATAGAGCCAATTTTCAGTATTTTGGTGTGGCAGATCATTTTTCCCAGTTTCTGTGGTTTGGGGTACCAAGAATAATAGAAGGTTTTTATCTATTTCATTTATATAAACATCTAGTTTATGAGCCATAATCTCATGCACCTTAACTATAGCAATAAAGACAATAAAACAACTGCAATAAAAACTATCACGGGGGGAAAAACACACTCCCAAATATCAACCAACAGCTTTAGTGGGCTCCAACCTCAGTCAATTCTACTCCAACATTGGGCTGGGCATTTTAGAAAGCAAAGCGGGTAGGTACCCGCCAGACCACAGTGGGAAGGATGTACCAAAGAACAGGAGCAATTGTCAAGAAAACACATTGTGTAGATACCATTAGATGGCAACATTTAATGAAAGGGACCTGGAGTATGCCTATTGAATCTGACCTGGCAGGGCAAATACCTTGAGGGAAGGGAGTCAAGAAAAACCTGCATTGTTCACTGAAGATCTTTCATTTTTGCTTTCAACAAATTCCAGAATATATGTACATTTGGCTCACCTGAAACTGAGTGCCCAACAGTTATAGTTCTCCAGGGAAATTTTATCCCATTAGTGATGTTACTATGGAACCTAAACTTTCCAAATAATTTCTTTCCCAGAAATTTGAAATTCACTTACCTTGCCCAATTTGTAATATGTAAAGGTTCTGTATTATCTATTTAAATTAATTGATCATAAAGTTTTAGTAAAATATACCCTGAATTAGAAAATGAATATTTGATTTAAGAAAACTAATTTTAAAGATTATACGAATGCATATGTTTTATCTGGTTTTATTGCTTTTCTTTAGAGAGTAAAAGATCCAACTTTTACTGAAAAACATTTAGTATTTGAATTTGTGGTTTTTAAAAATGAACTCTTAAGCAATTGTTTTGACGTCATTACTTAAGGAGTCAAAGAAATATGTACTGTATTTCTATTCCAGATGCTGTGAGAATACAACAGTATATAAAACCAACTAGGTCTGATGAACACAATGCAAAGGCTTTATAGTATATGAAAAGAAAATATGTTGTAGTCATAAAGTTTATTAACACCTTTTGATAATTATAGTATAATATAGTATCTTAAATTCCAGTTGCAACTTAGATTGTGTTGAATACACTGAAATTTACTTCAGTTAATGTGTATGATTGCATATGGTGCTCCCTCACTATAATTGCCTTTTTTAGAAACATTTGGGTACTTGTTTGAAATATTCTCTAACTTTTGGTTAGTCTTTCTTCCAATTATGCGTAGCTTGCACTGATTGTAGGAAAGTTGAAAGAGTGTATGGAATGGAAGATATGTGATAGAAGCATAAATTATGCCCGATTTGGAAGACACATACAACTCTCTTCAAAATATTTCAGAATGTAAAAGATACATAGATAAGTAATAAGTATTTATTAGCAAATAAATAAACACCTGCACAAGACATCTGTTTGATAAGCTTCTGGATATGATACTGTTGTACCCTTGGGCCTTTGGGCCTCTATAAATGTAACTCCCATGAAACAAAAAGGTTTTACTAAAGTAGCATTAAGAATATATGTGAAAAATACACAATATTATCTGGCAACAGTGCAAAAGTACTGTGCTTAGGAGATGGTGGCAGGTAATATAGGCTTTATTAATTGAAATTTGGATTTTATATCCTATATGATTAAGAAAAAAATATAGCTTATTTTTCCGGCACCAATATGTTACTCAGGGTGCCTAATAAAAATTTGAGCTACCTGTATTTATGCTTTTTTAATATATTTGGTAAATAGAATGCTGATTCCCAGCAACTAATACATAAGAGGCCATTAGAATCCAAGATTTAGAGTTGTGTCAAAATAATGAAAGCAGTGTAAGCCCCCATGCCTTTTTTGTGTGCTTTTTGTTGTAGACACACCCCAAAGGGTGGAACTGCTTTCATTGTTTTGACAAAAGTAGCAGAAGATTGCAGATGCCACTATTGAATGCTTTGATTTTCAATAATCACATAATATTATTTGATTTGATTATTTGAGTAATATTTAGAACAAGACTGCATAAAGGAAATTCATGTTTTTCTTTATGAAACTTATCAAATTTTCCCCAATCTGGTAACTTTCTAAAATGTTGAGTTTAATGAAGTTAGCTAAGGATAAAGTTTAATGTATCTACCATAGTTCCCTCTAAGCTGAGCAGTGAGCAATCGCTCACTTAAAAATCATCATCAACTCAGAGTTTTTCAAACCTGCCCAGAAGCCGAGAG
Source organism: Erythrolamprus reginae (assembly GCF_031021105.1). Lineage (NCBI taxonomy): Eukaryota > Metazoa > Chordata > Lepidosauria > Squamata > Dipsadidae > Erythrolamprus > Erythrolamprus reginae. The sequence goes on along the minus strand of NC_091950.1, from coordinate 377,657,555 downwards.
GGAAAGAGTGAGAGGGAAGGAGAGAGAGAGGAAGAGAGGAAGAGAGAGAAACAGATAGAAAAAAGAGAGGAAGGAAAAGAGAAAGAAAAAGAATGGGAGTAAGGAAGAGAGAAAGAAAATCAAAATCTAGTTTGAAACTAGCTCAACTATTTAAGTGGCATTTTGATATTGATAGAGTTGCCCTATTATGAGCTCACTGTTATAGACACACAGTACAGTATTTTATTTTGAAATTCTCTGAGGCAAAACAGGGTGGGTTTTTTGTTTGTTTGTTTGTTTATTTATTTAATATTTCTGTGTCGCCCAGTCCCGAAGGGACTGCCGCGCAGACACTATACTTTTCCACCCACCCCCCCAAAAAAATTAGAGGGAACACTGGTATCTACTGGATTTTTAAAATTTGCATCTACTACCCTGTCAGGGCTTTTGTATCTAGTTGACAAAATACTGATTTAAAGCTCTGACAAATCAGGATGTTTGACTTTTTGATCTCCCTCAGTAAATATAAAAACTTAACAGTGAAGTGGAAATTGCCTTCATAAATATGTCTGGAGATTTTCAACCATCCAGTTCATGGTTGTCACAAACGTTTTTCAAGAGGCAATTGTACTTCCTTTGTTTTCCCTTTTTTTCTCCCCCTCCCCAATACATTTTATTTGTTTTTGCCTTTCAATGTCTTTTTTGTCGTTTCATGTTATGAGCATTTGCTTTCTGAATTTCATACGTCCATGCAATATTCTTAACAATATTTCTTGTTTTTTAACAAAATTACAATACAGTGATCCCCCGGGTATTGCGCTCCCGATGATTGCGAAACGGCTATATGGCGATTTTTGAACCCGGAAGTAAAAACACCATCTGCGCATGCGCACCCTTTTTTTCTATGGGCACGCATGCGTAGATGGCGCCGGGCAGATCAGCTGCTGGGCGGCTTCCCTGGGTCTTCCCCCGTTCGCCGCTCGCCCGCCTGCCCTTCGCCCGGCCACCCGCCGTTCGCCCGGCTCGCCCGCGGTTCGCCCGGCCACCCGCCGTTCGCTCGCTGCTCGCCCGGCCACCCGGGTTCGTTTGGCTTCGGGACATGCCGGTGGCGACGTTTTAAAACAGCCGCGCGGTTTACCAACTGAGTCCCGAAGTCAAAGGCGAACGTGGGCGTGGGCGGCGGGGAAACCCCAATCTTCGGCTCCTCGCTGCTGGGAAGTAAAAACACCATCTGCGCATGCGCAGATGGTGTTTTTACTTCCGCAGCGCTACTTCGCGAAAACCCGCTCGTTGCGGGGGGTCCTGGAACGGAACCCTCGCAATGATCGGGGGATCACTGTATTATCATTTCATTTTCAATACCTCTCACATTTCTCTCACTACTAATTTATACATTTTTCTTTTCCTTTATCACTGTACTGTACTGAAGAAGGTTTTTTTTAATAGCTCTAACCAGGGGATAAAATAAAGCTGACCAAACTAAGCATGCTATCTAGATGAATATCTGATAAGCAGTTTCTTTTCTCTATTTTCCTCCCTGAAAACTAAGGTGCATTTTATACTCCGGTGCGTCTTATGCTCTGAAAAATATTGGTAGTATTTAAGTATTTAATTTCCCACTCTACTGACTAGTATAAATGGGATGACAATTTTGTTGGTCAAAATTGTACCAACAATTTTACATTAAGGTGATATGCCAAGAGGCTCAGCAGAAACTATATAATTTGAGATTTCAGTGCTATTACTCCTTTCCTCATTGCCTCTTATTACCTGTAAGCAGCTTCAAAAACTTTCTCCTTCCCTGTGGCTGCAACAGCGGCGGCTTCCCTTCGAGTAGCAACAGCGCCGGGAACGTCACATGATGAAGGGAAGCCGCCGGAGCCATCTCAGCAGTTGCTGCCGCTCCAGCAGCTTCCCTTCATTACGTGACGTCCCGGCGCTGTTGCTACTGGAAGGGAAGCCGCTGCTGTTGCAGCCACAGGGAAGGAGAAAGTTTTTGAAGCTGCTTACAGGTAATAAAAAGAAGCAATGAGGAAAAGAGCCCCCCAAAGCTGCCGGGATTGCAGCAGCCCCCACCTTTCCTGCAGCTTGGAGTACCGAATTTATTTCTCCCATTGGAAATAAAGAAAATAGATTTAATTGGTTCCCAGCGAGTTAACAGGGGCTGGGAACCAATTAAATCCATTTCCATTATTTCCTATGGGATAAATAAATTCGGTACTCGACCAAATCGGTTCTCGACCACACTTCTGGAACGAATTGTGGTCGAGTACCGAGGTACCATGTATATAAAGGACACACCTAGATTTTAGAGGTGGAAAACAAGGAAAAAAGTATTCTGAACCAAATGGTGTAGTGATATATTATTTAATAAAATAAAATATTTTTAATAAAATAGAATATTTTTTACAAACATGTATACTTTTTACAACCATGTACACTTTTTACAAACTTAAAGCTTGACAGCCCTCAGAACTTTAGCCAGGTCCCAAATGGAAAATGTACAGCAAAGGAACGAGGAAGGGAAGAGAGGAGTAAAAAGAAAGAAGAAAGAAAGAGGAGGAGGAAAAAAGAAAAAAGGGGAGAAGAAAATTAGGAGAGGGGGGCAGGAGAGGTTAGTAGGAAAGAGGAGAAGGAGAGAGAGCGGTAGGTTTAAAATGAGAAAGAAGAAGGTAGGAAGAGAGAAAGAAGGCTGTAGTAAATAGGAAGGGAGGATGGTTAAAAAAAGGCAAACTTGAACTAACAAAGCAATAAGATAAATATAGAATATATATGTAAATATTTTGTAAAAGAATAAAATGAAATGATAAATATGTGAAAATGGGAATAAAAATATTCCCATATGGGAATAAAAATAAAAACCTTTTTCTTAAAAAAATACAGAGCCCTACTATTTGGACTATCCTCAGCGCCCAGGACTTTCACCAAAGTACTGGGGGCAATAGCAGCACATCTCAGAACAATCCCAACGTGCCTCCGATGTTACCTGGACAAAGTATTGCTATAGTTCACTTTACCTCCCAGGGCAATGACGGATTTACAATCTGGACCTTACAGGATCGCGGGTTTTCTGTAAACTTTGATAAGAGTCATCTGACTCCTACCAATTGACTGCTGCACCCGGGAGCAGTCATAGATACCAGGGCATGCAAGGTCTACCTGTCACAAGAGGTACCAGGGCATGCAAGGTCTACCTGTCACAGGTCAGCATAAAAGAGTTGGTGGGGCACATTCTGACAACCTGAACAGTAACGCTGGATCTTTTCTCGCAGCTCCTGGGCAAAATGGTGTTCTGTATATCAATTGTGCCATGGGCACACCTTCATGCAAGGACCTCGCAGTTGTTCCTCCTGCCCTACCAAAGATCAGACAGAAACAATACGAAGATCAAGGTTCAGGTCCCACCAAGGGTACTGCAATCCCTTCAATGGTGGAGGTTGCAGGCCACAACCAGGGGATGTTCCTTTAAGGAGCCCAACTGCCTGACCATTTAATTTAATTTAATAATTTATTAGATTTGCATGCCACCCCTCTCCGAGGACTCGGAGCAGCTCACAACATTACCTCAGGTGCCAGCCTATTTGGTTGAAGGGCCTACTGCCAGTCCCAGATAGCACAAGGACAGTGTACCAGGCGGATCTCAGGAACAACATCATCAACTGGCTGGAACTAAGGGAAGCTCATCTAGCCCTCAGAAGGTTCCTGGAGATTATAATGCGACATCATATACTCATTCTGATGGACAATGTAGCCATCAAAGTCCATATAAACAGTCAAGGGGGGACCCACTCCAGAGTACTCATGTAGGAGGCAAGACTATTAGTGATCTCGGCAGGGAGACACCACCTCTCTGTCAGAGTGGAACACATCTCAGGGACAGCAAATGTGCAGGTGTATTGGCTCAGCAGTACCATGGTTGACCACTCAGAGTGGTCTACAACCAGACCTGTTCAGGAAATTGTCAAGAAGATTTGGAAACCCAATTCTGGATCTCTTTGCTTCCCAAGCAAACACTCAGTTGCCAATGTTCTACTCCAGTTCCCAACGCCGGGACAGAAAGAGCCAATGCTATCTGCAACTCGTGGCCCTGGGGACTGTTATATGCCTTTCCTCCACTTCCACTAATTCCAAGAGTAATCAAGAAAGTGATCTAGGAGAAGGCAGAGATACTACTCATAGCCTCCCACTGGCCCAGACTTTTGTGGTATGCACACTTGGTCAGTCTGTCAATATCTAGGCCATGGAGAATCCCTCAAGACAGAATATCCCTCAATCAGGAAGCCCTACTTCACCCAGAACCACAATGGCTATAGCTGACCATTTGGCATTTGAGCAGAAGTTGTGAGTCAACTCAATTCTTCCAGCAAAGTCATACAGACAATCCAGGCTTGCAGGAGGCCCTCAACCAACAGAATTTATGACGCCATGTGGAGAACCACCTGCGGTTGGTGCTCCAAAGGCCATATTGTACCTATCAAGGTATTGGTGACACAAATCCTGAAAACAGGCCTTTACCCAGAAGGACTGGATAAAGGCCTGTCCCCCCGATACTATTCATAGGCGAGTAGCAGCTCTAGCCTCAGTATTGGGCTGTGGGAATTTGGAGTTTCTCTCACTACATTGTTTGGTGCGTAGCTTTATTAGAGGCGCAACCAATCAAAGCCTTCAGTGATACACAAGTATCCCATCTAGGACCTGCCTAAAGTTCTAAGGGCAGTCATGTCAGAGCTGTTTGAGCCATTATGATCTACCAGCCTATGTTTCCTCACACTCAAGGTGTCCTTCCTTGTAGCTATCACTTCAGCCAGATGGATATCTGAGCTGGTAGCCCTCTCTATAAGAGAGGACTTTTGCATATTTCATCAAAATAGGGTGGTTCTGCGATTAGAGCCCACTTTCTTCTCCAAGTGAACTTTTCGCTACACAGGTAAAGGAAATAATCTTACCAGGTTTCTGTCAAAAACCAAACCATAACCTGGAGAAAAAAGTGGCACTCCTTGGACATTAGGAGGGCTATACATATCTATCTAAAGAGAACAGCCTCTATTGGAAAGACAGAATCACTATTTGTATCAATCCGACCAGCACATGGGGCAGCAAAGTCACATCATCAATCATAGGCTGAGGGATACGGGCATGTATCACTAACACCTGGAAAGATTCAGGTGCTCCTGTTCTCCAGGTGAGTGACAACTCATTTGACTAGAAGTGCGGCCATGAATACACAGAATACACAGGCCTCTATCAAGGTCTCTATCAAGGACATCTGTATGACAGTGACGTGGTCTTCTCCAAACCCGTTCATAAACACTACAAGTTGGATGTATTTGCCTCAGCGGAAGCTGTTTTTAGCAGATTAGTACTTCAAAAAGTATATACAGAATTGGGTACGCAGAACCAGACTGCTACCCACCTTTAGGACAGCCGGCTTTGGTATGTCCCTTTCCTTGGATTCTTGATTCAACACACTGGGGAACAGGCATTGGTTCTGACACATTCCTTGATGTGCTGAGAGAGAATCCAATCCCACCCTGGCAACCCATTTGGTCCAGGAGTGATCAGAATCAGCACCGAGAAAAAAGTCACTCACTATACCTTCATCAAAACCTGGGATGCTCTAGCAGAGAAGTGGGACCAAAGATCTGATTGATTCAAGGCTATAAGCAGAGGAAGCAGCGTTAACCCTTTCCTTGGATTTTCTATCATCACACCAGGAAGGGTTGCGTAAGATGAGACCAATGCCCTTTTTCAAGCCTTTTCCTAGTTTTTGAAAATTACACCATTTGAAATTTATAGTTTGGATAGTGTTAGGTTAGACAATGATACAGAAAAAGCTAGGGCAGTTTCTTCGGTAAACCTAAGATGCTAATCTTATATGATCAATCAGTCTATTTATATAATGCAGGTAGTCATTATTAACCACTTGTTCAGTGTCTAAAGTTGCAGTGGTGCTGAACAGGGGATACTCGTGACCAGCTGTTGCAGCAATCCCCACGGACCCTTCATTGTAATTTTGGCACTTACAATGGTTGCAGCATCCCACAATCATGTGATCACCATTTGCCACATTCCCTGCCAGCTTCTCAGAAGCAAAGTCAATTGCCATCGTAACCCAAGGACCGACTTCTCTATGCTCCATTGTGTGTTTAACATTCGTGTATTCTGTTTGACAGTACCAAGTTTAAATCTATGTGATTTGCAGGAAGTATCTTATCTGTCTTTTTCTACAGTTAATAAAAAAATTGTATCCAGTAATTGCCAATGACTGAATTTCATTATTGTCAGAATGGATCCATTTAAGGACTTCTTTATTTTAACTGTAATTTTATTTTAACTTCAATAAACTAGTGGTAGGCTGATATTATCCCTTTCCTTAAGAGAGAAATCTAAAATCTTTGGAGCTTGCTGTTAAATGCAGCACATGCTCAGTAGAGCATACATGGAAAATAACTCTTCAGTTATTTAATAGGTTTTAAGTTTTCATAAATTATAGAAGTGTGATTAAAAAAATTAATATTTTTCTTGAAGTCTTCAAAGGAGCAGCGTGGTGGCCTCGTGATGGAGATGCTTAACTCAGAAAGTTGAGAGTTCAATGCTAGGTAGCAGCAAATGCTTCTCTCCTAAGGTGCAATGAAAAAAATACACTGTGAACTCCACATGGCATCAGGAAGGGCTACCAACCAGTAAATGCTCAGCTCCAACCAGTCACCCTGATACTACCCTGAATTAAAGGATTACAGGATTGTAAAAATGAAGACTTGAAAAGAATTATTATTAGCACCAAACTCAGTCCTGACAAGACAGAGTGGCTGTGGGTTCTGCCTCCCAAGAACACCTCCATCCATTTGTCCATTACACCGGGGGGGGGGGGGGGGGATTTTGACACACACACCCCAGAGAGGGTCCACAACTTGGGTGTCTTCGATCTACAGCTGACATTGGACCATCATCTTTCCTGTGACGAGGGGGGCGTTTGCCCAGGTTTGCCAGTTGCGGCCCTATCTGGACAGGGAGTCTCTACTGACAGTCACTCATGCCCTTATCACCTCGAGGTTCGACTATTGCAATGCTTTCTACGTGGGGCTACCTCTGAAGAGCGTTCAGAAACTGCAAATTGTGCAGAATGAAGTCGCGCGAGCAGTCGTGGGCTTGCCCAGACATGCACACATCTCTCCAAAACTCTGCAGACTGCATTGGCTGCCAGTTGGTTTCCAGACACAATTCAAAGTGTTGGTTATGACCTATAAAGCCCTACATGGCATCGGACCAGAATATTTACGGGACCGCCTTCTGTTGCATGAGCCCCAGCGACCAGTCAGGTCTCACAGAGTCAGCCTTCTCCAGGTCCTGTCAATTAGACAATGTCCAAAATATATCTCCTTCTCCCTCTCTCTCTTTCAGCGAGGGGGCTGCGAGAGCACTTTCTCCGAGTTCTTCGGAAACACCTGCCCTGCCTCTACTGCAGCCCCCTTGCTGAAAGCTCGGGAGGAAAGCGCTCCCAGCGAAGGGGCTGCGAGAGGGGTGGGGCGGGCATTCCCGAAGCGCAGGGAGAAAACTCGCAGCCCCCTGGCTGGGAGCGCAGGAGGCAGAGGAGGAGGAGAGGGGGCGGATTGGGTGGGCGGGGGGTGGGGAGGCAGGGGCGGCTGCGGCTCCCTTTCCTTTTACTGCTGGTGCCTCCCCGCCCCCCCCCCGCGAGCTGGCAGGGGGATGGGGAGCGCGCACCCGTGGAAAAGGGCACTCTCGGAGGTATTTGGGGGTGCGCGCCTGCTCACAGGCGCAGCTTACGGGGAACGGTGCTTCAGAGTAAAGATTTAACTATTGATTCTTCCACAATGCTTCCATCTAATACTTCTTGGCAGTTTTATATTGCGTCCCTCCACAGCTGCCACTTGATTCTGAGAAGAGACATACAGTTGGTTTAAGGATTTGGAAGTATGTGCTAAATGTGCACCCATGTGCATTCCAAAGCACGTTTTCCTCCTTTGAATCCAAAGTCCAATCCAGTCCTAGTATTGTGAGTAATTAGAGCGATGCAACACTTTGCTTCTTTAAAAAACAGTGTTAGTTTAAAAAAGTAACCCCAGCATTGGGTATATATAGAATGTACAAAACTCTCTTGAGTAAAGCCCTTTCTGATGTTCCCTACTCATTGAGAATTCAGTGTTCTTCTTGAGTTTTGTACCAAATTTGAGACAAAATTAAATTTCATTTTATATTGTTTCAAAGATTTCACTATTCAGATATTGATGTTGTTTTCCTTCAAGCCACAGTAATTTAAAGCCAATAAAGCTGCAGGAATGAGCTCTTTTTTTGTTGAAAAAAACATGGAGTTTACTGAAGGGAGAAAAGAGGAGTAAGAATTGGGAATAATTCTTACTAGTAGGTAGGGCTGCATTGCTGCCAACTAGTAGGTAGGGCTAACTGCTGTTTTTTAATTCTGAGAAAGAGTTCATGCTTTCCTTTTCAAAGAGGTTGCCAAAAGCAAAAGTTGGTATAGGCATTACTAAAAACCCAGCCAAAGCCACAGAAATGTATTTTACTGAGGTGGTGCTGGTTAATTGTAGATATTAAGACTGTTAAATTGAAAAAAAAGGTTGCTATTTCTTTGCTGAAATCTTAATTATGCAAACAAGCTGAAAAAATCCTATTTAGCTGTTGCTTTCATTGTTTATTATACAAAATTACTAAAATAGTAATATTGAACATTTAACTACTAAGCTGCTTACTGTTAGGTTGTTGTCTGACGTAATTATTTAATATGTTGGTGTACTTGTCACTGGCTTGAAAAAAATTAAAAGTGAAAGGATGAAATACAAATATTATTTTTCAGTCAAAGTTGGAGTTTAACAACTATATTGAATTATAATTGAATAATGTGATCATTCTGTATTTATATATTTAACAAGCTGCTGCTTTACTTTTTAATGTATAATTTAATTTACACATTGATATTATGGAATCGTGTTAGAAATAATTTATACATGACATAGGCATTGGATATTTCCTGCTGTGATGAATTGCTAGCATATATAATATACTAGCATTTGTCTAGTATTTTAAATCTACATTATTGGTATTATGTGTATTATTAATTTCTCTCTGCCATTATGGAATCAGATATTGGGTGACATGTTCATCATCAGTCCTTGTCCTATAAAACGTTTAGCTATATGTAAAAAGTCAGTATCATGAGTAGCTCAAACTGTATAGCATATTGGCTAGATTGTTCTCCTTTTCTGTTAGTATTTTCTTAGAGAAAGATACAGAAATCCCAACCCTTAATAAGGATTGGAATTTTCATTGTTTATGATGTGGTCGCTAGGTGAAACAGCACATGATCAAATGGCATAACTGTGGCAACTTGGTAGGTCATTAGACTAGGACTATGCTATTGTTAGATTAGGGTCTCATGCTTTTCTAACCTGTTGTACTTGCCTCCCACTATAACTCTCCCCACACTCACCTATCTCCACCAATCTCTGCTCTTTTACAGCAGCTGCCTGGCAAGGGCAAGACTGCACATGCTTTATCAATTGTAAATGCAGATAGGCTGCTAAGTGCCTGAATTTTGATTATACATTTACTGGGGCACTGGATTGGCTGCAGCTTGGAGGACCAGTTGTAATTTTGAACCATCACTGAAGGAATAGTTGTTAAGTGAACTCTGTATATACTGAAAATTCAGATGAGTGGTTATTTATATTTCCATCATTTCTGAAGTAATGTGGATTCTTTTAAAGAATGTATATCTTGCTTACTTTAGCTTTTTGAAGTTTCTGTAGTATCACATAGTAGTAAAAAGACCAAACAGTGAACATGGGAATTTGAAACATTGCAACTAACTGAACATATCAGCTTGAGAATTATTGTTATAAATGTATAGAAAAAGCAAATAGATACTTTATTATTTCAGTTTCCCTAACTAAAGTTTTGGATTTGTTAGGTTATATAAATTAAGTAAGTCATTTAATGTTTGATATTTTAAAGGAAAAAGTGGTTATTTAAAACACTATAAATACAACTTTGGTATTGTTGATTCACAATAATAAGTCATGTCTGACTCTTTGCAACCCCAGGGACAAATTAGGCCTGTGATGGCAAACCTACGGCATTCGTGCCACAGGTGGCACGCAGAGCCATATCTGAGGGCCCTTGAGGTGTTGCCCAATGTTGGCTCCAGCACGCATATGCACTGATTCTCAGCCTTCCGGAGGGCGGGGGAACCGTTTTTGCCCTCCCCAGGCTTAAGGAAAGCTTCCTGAAACCTGGGGAATGTGAATAGCAGCCCAACAGGCCTACCGAAACTTCAGAAACAAACCTCTGGTAGGCCCATTGGGCTCATTCTTCGCCATCCACAGGCTCCAGAGACTTCAATGAGGTCTGTGTGCATGCGCAGAGAGAATCAGAGGGGATTTGTGCATGCATATGTGTGGAGAGGACATTGCATTATGGATGTGGGCATGCGCGTACACACTATCAAGGACACACGCACCCTTTTGGCACCCAAGGAAAAAAAGGTTCACCATCACTGCACTAGGCCCCCCTGAGCTTCACTGACTCCTACAGTTTGCCCAAATTCATGTTCACTGCATTGATAACACTATCCGATCACCTCATCTTTTGTTATATTCTTATCCTTCTGCCTTCAATCTTTCCCAACGAATAACTTTGATGGATGTAAATGTTGGAATGTTATGATTTTCATTTTCTTAAAGATTAGATTTATCAAACATTGCCTCCGGTTTATCTGTTTTATAGTTCTCATTCACAGTTTACAAAGGAATAGACAAAACCCTAGCTTATTTAAGCAATTTCATATATGTTATATACATAAAAGTTGCTAGAATTATGTTTTTTTGCTTTGATACTATTTCTAAGAGTGCTGATGTTCATTTCAGTAATATTTAGTTACTGTGGTAATATACTTCTTTTATATTGCAAATTAGGTGAACGGAAGGTTAATAAATAATTACTAACATTCTAATTACCAAGAATTTAGTAAAATTGTGAAATCCTCTAGAGGGTAAAAAAATGGGGGTGGCCAAAATGTTCATGCAGTAACTGTAGCAAATTTCATTTTAAGCTTCAGTGAAAAATTTCTACAAATGGATTTTGGGTCAGATACATAATTATACTCTCGATTTTTCAAAAGATTTCTGAAATAAATAACCCCTGTTTTTTTGTCCAAAATATGGTAATTGGAGCTATCTTTCTATTGGTCAATGTCTTTTTCTGTTTTCTTCCACTTTCCCAGCATTAAAGCCTTCTCCATAGAGCTAGATCTTCACATAAAGTGTCTGAAGATTGATCATTTGAGCCTGGTCATTTGTGCTTTGAGTGAGAATTCTAAGTTGATTTATTTAAATTTTCATTTGTTTTCTTGGCTACGTAAAATCAAAAGCCTTTTCATAATCAATTAAGTATTGACTTTTATTTTTCATATTTCTTTTACTATGTTATTTAGCAAGCCTTGTTAATAATGTCTCTTGTTCCTTAGCCTTTTCTAAAATTAATCTGAACAGTTAGTATCTCCCTCTGCCTGTAGAAATGTAATCTATTTTGGATGACTAAATATTTTTTTGTTTGTGTGTGAAATTAAGTATACTGTACTATTTGCATATTCTATTAGATTTCATTTTTAAAATAATTATTCACAAATTGATCTCTTCTAATCTGTTGGCTGCTGGCTCAGTCTCCAGATTTGTTGGCATAGTTTAGCTACAATTTCTATTGATTCTTTTTCCATTGTTTGTCATGGTGTTGTAAATATTCCGAAAAAATCCTATAGTCATCAGCCATCCCAGGCAGAGCAGGCTAGGAATCCAAGGTCATGTAGGTCAGTACTATTTTTATTGAAAAGCTATACCAATAACATCTGTATGTTATCTTGCTAGCAGCTCTTCCTCTTGCCCTTCAAAGCCATTCCCTCTTCCTTCTACAAAAGCTTTTGGTCTTTGTAAAAAACAGACTGCTGATCCAATTTTATCTTATAAGAATTAGAGGTTTTTGCAAATAGAAAGTATCTTCTATTACAGAGGTCTTCAAACTTGGTGATTTTAGGACTTGTGGCCTTTAACTCCCAGAATTCTCCAGCCTGCTTGGCTGGAGAATTCTGGGAGTTGAAGTCCACAAGTCTTAAAGTCACCAAGTTTGAGGACCCCTGTTCTATTATATGTGGGATGGGGATATGTTTACTGTGAAGAATTTCAATACACTCCTTCCTTATGTGTTTCATCTTTTATGAATCAGCTATTATTTCTTATTAATAATTATACAGTACCTGGATATTTTTTTACATTTAGTTTGAGATTGGAACTTTCTTCTGAGGTTCTTTTTATCTTCATTTGTAGATGTGATTGTAATACAGCCTTGTCTTGTTCCTTTGAAAACTTGAGCTAGTTTCATTGTCTCTTCTAAATCTCTGACATTTTTCGCTAAGGTCTTTCTTGAGATATTTGTTTTTTGTAACATAATTTCTCTTGGCAATTTCAACAGTTTGCTTTGTTATATTTCTTGGCCTTTAGTAGTCCCTTTTTGTGTTCAGTGTTAACAATTTTCATTTCATTCCATACTTCCTTTGGTTTCCTATGAATATTAGGACTTGAGAGTAATTCCTGTTATTTTTCTTGGAAGACCAAGGTATATGTTTAAGATTATATTGGGGAAACTGGTTAGCTTTGTTCTGCTTTAGCTTGATTTGGAATTTGTACGTGAGGTGTTGTTTTGTTTGTTTTGAACATTGTGTTGGCAGTGAAAAACAACAGATTGGCAGAAACAGATAAGTTATTCTGCTTTATTTCTGTTTCCTAGGCCATATAGTTCAACTGTTTTCTTCCTTACAGTTTCCAACTTTGACATTTCTGTCTTTAGCCATAAGCAGCATGTTAATCCTCCTCTTTTTCTGCCTCAGTGGTTGAAGCATGAACTTGGATAAAGGTAAAGGTTTCCTCTGTCCAGTTTAGTCCAACTCTAGGGAAATCTTCCTGTCCCAAGAGCGACAACTCAATTTGACCCACTTGGTAGAATGCATTCGGAGAGAACGTGTAGTACCCCTGATGCACTTATCCCAACTTCTGGGAAAGATGGTCTCCACTTTCTCCAGGGAGCTGCAGTGGTTTCTCCTACCACATCAAAAGGCCAGCACCAACACTTTGGCAACAAAGATATATACTTCTGCCTGTTGTGACCCAGTCACTGTACTGGTGGCTGTCTCTGGCTATCACTCGAGGCTTCCTCTTCAGGGAACTCCACAGACTAACCTTTACTACCGAAGCCAGCCATTTCACAGGGGGAGTGGACGCAACAAAATTTGAACCACAACGTAAATTGGCTTGTGTTTGGAGCAATCCATCTAGCTCTGCTGAACTTCAAGAGGGCTGTGCTCAACAAACATGTTCTTATTCTCATAGATAATGGGGTTGCCAGAGCCCACATAAATCGGCAGGGTGGTACCCAATCCCATTTCCTGGTGGAGGAGGCAGCATAACTAGGGCTTTGGGCAGAGTGTCACTTGTTGTCCATTCAAGCTGAAGACATTTCTAGGGTGCCAAATGTTTGGGCGGCCCACCTGAGTCGAACTGCATCCCTCCCTCTTTTGGGAGATAACAGAATGCTTTGGATGCCCAACAGTTGATCTATTTGCCACCCCATACAATACTCACCTTCCTCAATATTTTACCAGGTTCGCGACTCCAGAGGCAGAGGTGTTGATGCCCTCTGCAGCCCATGGCCAGTGGGATTGTTGTACGCCTTCCCTCATCTCGATACTGAGAGTCATCCAGAAGATGCGGGAGGAGAAGGCCAAGAACCTACTTCTGGCTCCATTTTGGCCCAGGAGGCCTTGGTTTGCAGACCTGACGAGCCTTTCATCTCTCAACTTTGGATTGGTTCGTAGGATAGGATCTCCCTCTCCCAGGGAGCACAGGACCACCTGGACCCCAGTGGTTCCAGCCGACCACCTGGAGATTGAGTGGAGGGTCCTGAGTGGGGACAAATTCTCCTCCAGGTTCATCCAGACCATCCAGACTTCAAAGCAGGTCTCCAGTACCATATATATGACTCCACTTGGAGATCCTTTTACTCTTCAATAAACAGTTTTCTCCTACAGCTGTCTTCCTACCACAGATGTTAGACTTTCGCTGGTTAGACATGGTTTGGCCCTAACACCATCAAGAGACAGGTGACGGGCTCTCTCTTCGTTGCTGACCATTGGGCCCTTTGATGCCCTAGCCCAGCTTCCAGTGGTCATACAGTTCATTCCAGGGGTGGGGACAATTAACATCAAACCTCCAGTAGTCCACAAATATCTGACCTGAGACCTGTCTAAGGTACTAAACCACCTTACTGGATCCCCCTTTGAACCTTTGCAGTTAACCTGCCTCAGGTACCTTTCCTTTAAGGTAGCCTTTCTAGTAGCAGTCACATCGGCCAGGAGGATATCAGAACTGGTGGCCTTGTCTTTCATCAAGACCTCTGCGTATTCCACTGAGACAGGATTAGATCCTGAGGTTAGATCCTTCCTTTGTTGCAAAAATCAATACCTAGTTCTACAGGGCCCAGAAATTAGAGCTACCAAATTTCTGTCCATATCCTGTTCATTGTCTGGAACAAAAATGGCACACACTAGATGTTAGATAGATGTTAGAGCCCTTCGTATATATACTGCTCAAAAAAATAAAAGGAACACTCAACATATCCTAGATCTGAATGAATGAAATATTCTCATTGAATACTTTTGTTCTGTACAAAATTGAATGTGCACAACAGCATGTGAAATTGATTGTCAACCACTGTTGCTTCCTAAGTGGACTGTTTGATTTCACAGAAGTTTGATTTACTTGGAGTTATATTGTGTTGTTTTAAGTGTTCCCTTTATTTTTTGAGCAGTGTATAAAGAAAGGACCTCCCAATTTCAACAAACTGAATCCCTGTTTGTGTCATTTCTACCGGACACATTGGGCCACAGGATAATGCCCCTATCATAGGCAGATGGGTCAAGGCATGTTTTGCCAAAGCATATGAGGTGCAGTCTTTGCCTGCTCCTGCATGCATTACAGCTCACTCCACCAGGAGTGCAGCTACATCAGCGGCATGGGCAACCGAGGCCTCAGTTGAGGAGGTCTGTAGAACCGCTACCTGGTTTTCCTTGAATCATTCATCCATCATTACAAACTGGACACCTTCACCTCTGCTGAGGCAGCCTTTGGTCGATGTGTCTTGCAGAGGGTGCGACGACTGTCCATCTGTCAGGCTTGCTGAACTTTGCTATGTCCTATTCCTGCATGCTGTCTCCACTCACCAAGGAGAAAGGGCATTGGTCTTACCTGAAACTTACCTGGAACTGCCAACATCTAGATGTTTGGAAGTTATAATCTACTGTATTATAAGCAGGATCAGTAGTGTATTCTGAAATATCGTCAATTGTTCCTTATAGCATTTTGAGTTCTATCCAACCTGAAGGTCTCATCATGTGACACTGTATCGTTAATCACTTTATCCTACCTATGTATACTTTGTGAACTAAACAAGTAATTTACTATTTCCTCCTTCTGTGTAGTATGAAATGATGCCTTTGTTGTTGCCCCTAAAACAGGGATGAAATTCAGCAGGTTCCGTCAGGTTCTGGAGAACTGATAGTGGAAATTTTGAATAGTTTTGAGAACCAGCAAATATAACTTCTGGCTGGCCCCAGAGTGGGATGGGAATGGGGATTTTGTAGTATCTTTCCTCTGCCATGCCCACCAAGCCACATCTACAGAACCAGTATGGAAAAGTTTTGAATTTCATCCCTGCCCTAAAATGATCATTTATCTCTAGCATCACTCCAGCCTGATACAGTATAGATACTTGTTTGTTTAACTGTGCAGCCAGGACAACCTAATGTCTTGGTTACAGTGTGCCAAGTAGCATTCTTGCTTCATCCTCTCCGGGAATCATCCCCCTATCATAAGGAAGTAGTATAGCAGAACCTGAAGAGGAAATAAAAAATTGAAGATGACTCCATATAATTATTAATCAAAGAATGCTAATAGAGCAAGATCCTGCATATAACCACCACTGGGAATAGCTAACACTTAAAAAATATTCAAAATTCAAAAGGATTGTGAACAGTGGGCCATATATAACAATGTTAAATTCAATGGTGAGAAAGGTAAGATCCTACAGGAAAGCTATTTACACTGGTATTAAAATAGATAGCATCTGGTTTAACAGCAACTGCAAGAGGGCTCTAAGTGGTCTAATAGATCACAATTTAAAGATAGGTCATCTGCCCCAAAAGTTAATGCATCCTAGGTTGCATCAACATTTTAGTTTCAAGATCACGTGAAGTGATAGTAAAGATTTATAATGCACTGGTGAGATCACACTTGGAATATTGAGTCCAATTCTAGTCACCATGATACAAAAAAGATGTTGAGCCCCTAGGAAGAGTGCAGAGAAGAAGAACAAAGATGTTAAACCTAAACCATACAATGAATGATTAAGGAAACTAGGTAACTAATGAAGAAAAGGGCTGGTACAACAGCAGTCTTTCAGTACTTGAGAGGCTGTCACAAAGAAGGGGATTCTCCAAAGTACTTGAGGTAAGGACAAGAATTAATGGATAGAAGATTATTAAAGAATGTTCCAATTTAGAATTAAGGAGAAATTTCCTTGACTGTGAATAATTAATCTGTGGAAATTATCTTACCTCTGGAAGTTGTGGGTATTCCACCACTGGAGATTTTCAAGAAGAAACTGGACAGCCATTTGTCCAAAATATAGTGTAGGGCTGTGATGGCAAACCTATGGCATGTGTGCCAGAAATTGCACACAGAGCCTTCTCTGTGGACACCCAGGCTGTCGTAAGCTGGTTTTCACTGTAATGGAAAACAGCCTGAAAATGACCAAAACGCAGGCTGTTTTCTGGTCTTTTGAGCCATTTTAGGGTCTTTTTCAGGGTGTTTTGAGGCCAT
This sequence comes from Erythrolamprus reginae, assembly GCF_031021105.1. Taxonomy (NCBI): domain Eukaryota; kingdom Metazoa; phylum Chordata; class Lepidosauria; order Squamata; family Dipsadidae; genus Erythrolamprus; species Erythrolamprus reginae. The sequence goes on along the minus strand of NC_091950.1, from coordinate 377,640,621 downwards.
TCTCAAGCTATTTTTCAGCTGTTTTAGGCCATTTTCAGGCCAAAAACAGCCTAAACATGGCCCTAAAAATAGCCCCCAAATGGGCTATTTTCTGGGCCATTTTCCAGTCATTTGGGGGCCATTCCTGGAGCCCCAAATGGCCTGGAAATGACCCAAATATGGGCTAAAAACTGCCCAAAAATGCCATGGAAACAGCCCAAAAAAGCCCCCAAATCAGGCATGCATGCACCAGACAGCTGGTCTTTGAATTTCTGGCACTCTGGCAAGCACACCTGCATGCACATTCTGGTTTGGGCACTTGATGCCGAAAAGATCACTGGTATACGGTCTCCTGCTTGAGCAGGACGTTGGACTGGAAGATCTCTAAAGTTGCTTCCAAATCTATTATTCTATGTGCTTGATAATAATTCTGTAATAAATATACTTTCTAAAGAATTTTCTTCTTTCTGCCCCTGAATTTCTTGCAAGTCAGCATCATTGTATGAAACAATATTCTAGTATTATGAGAGATTATATAAATTTTTTAAATTCATACCCCATTCAGGAGCAAAAGTTGCATACAAAGCACTTTTATGCTATTTTTCCCCACAGAAACAGCCTGCAAGGAATGTTGCCTTGAGGGAGAGTAGTTGGCTCAACAACTAGGGAGTTTACATGGCTGAAGTAGAATAGAACTGGATCTCACAATTCCTAGTTCTGTACTTTAATAACTGTACAAACTGACTGTAGAAGAAGAAAACCCTCTGCCTACCTTCTGCCTCTACATCTTTGAATATTACCTCCTGTCTTATATTAGTCAATTCTATATCTTCTTTATATTGTGAAAATTAGCAGAAGGAATACATGAAACCAATTTGGTATAGTGGTTAAAGTTCTAGTCTAGAAGTCAGGAGATTTAAATTGTATGCCTTCCTTAAGCATGAAACATGGTTGAGTGACTTTGAACTGCTCTCTCAGTCCAATCCACCACACAGACCTATTGTGAAGAAAACAGGAGTGTAGGTAGATACCACTCAGCAACCACTTATTCAGCGACTATTCAAAATTACAGTGTGCTGAATGAGAAGACTAAAAACCAGTCTTTGAAGTTGTGGCCATTGCATTTAGTCACACAATTCTGATTTAGGCATTTGGCAATTGGCATGCAATTATGATGGCCATAGCATTCTGTGCTCATGTGTTCACTATTTATGACCTTCACCTCCAGATTCTGACTAGCAAAGCCAATGGGGAAAGCTGATAGGAAACTGATATTATGGTGAATAGCTAATGAATGTCCAAATTTTGATGACATGATCATGGGGATGCTGCTATGGTTGTGAATATGGTTGTAATTTTTTTAGTGCTGTTGTAACTTCGAACATTCACTCAGTGGTTGTAAGTCAAGGACTACATTTGTGGGTGTGTATGTACATGCAAACAAAAATGTCTGCTTATGTTTTTTAATAAGTAATAAATTTGTTATGATGGTTCCAGTGATTGAATGCATACTGGGTGTTATTCAAAAAAAGAAAGAATCTGGGATGGCACTTAAGAAAATCTGCATATTCACAAATTTTCCATCTATCAATTGCAAAAGGTACCTTGCTTGGATTAACATATATACTATGCCAAAATATTGCGATATTTTGGTCAGTGTTGGTGAACCTTTTCGGCATTGACTACCGAAATTAGGGTTGCATGTGCACATGTGCGCATGCCAAAAACCGCAAGAGCAGCTACCCACTGTGCATGCACATTCCGGGAAGATGGTCTTCTGGGTTTTGCCACATGCATGCACACTAGCCACCTGGTCTTCCAGTTTCTGACATGCATTTGTGTACGAAGACCAGCTGGCCAGTGCTGGAAACTGGAAGATCATCTTCCCGATGGATGCGTGCGCTCTAAGTGGCAGCTTTTCTGGTTTCGGGCACTCCCACATGCGTGCGCCAGAACCCAGAAGAGCTGTGGGCGACAGCTTGCATGGCTGGAGAGATAGCTTTGTGTGCCACTTCCGGCATGTGTGTCATAGGTTCACCATCACAGTCATAGATTTTTAGGAAGAATTTCTATGAAGGCCAAAATCAACTATAGAACTGGCAGTTGTAACTTAAGGTTGTGAAGAGAGAATAATAATCAAAATGTAGTTCTAGGTTTGTTCAAATATTTCCTAAACTAAAATTATTTAGAAAAAGAGTCAAAAACAACTCAATTGAATGACAGCATCTGTATTTTGTAATTTGGGTTTGGATTGGTTTTAGCACATATTTGTAATTGAATTCCATGAGATCTCATCTGGACATTGCTTCTGTTTGGCATATCATTTCTGGACAATTTGCTGGTTCAAATGTTTAGAATTAGGCTCTGATGTTTCATAAATCATTAGCATGCATTTTAATAAACAGACTACAGTATTTGGAAAATTGATAGAAAGTTTTAGTGGTGATACTGATTCCTGGTTAATGATGTTTTGATCTTTTCAAGCTATTTATTTTCAAAGATACAAATATTTCTTTTATTAGGATTTTTTAGCAGCATCATTACTTCAAATGTCACTAAACAGAATAGTCATTAAGCAAGGTCTATGTGCAGTTAATAAATTTTCTCTGGTCAGGAGATGATTTTAAGAATCTTGACATGCTAGTGTGAAATTAGCAGACAACAATTTTATGGCAGTACTTTTCCTGTTACAATATAGTAGGCCAGCCTTTACTGTATTGGCAGAATAATAGATTTGGAAGGGACTTGGAGGTCTTCTAATCCAACTCCCTGCTCAAGAGACCTTATACCCATGATGAGGAAGCTATAGCATGTGTGCCACAGGTGACATGTGGAGCCACATCTGTGGGCACACCAGCCGTTGCCCTAATTCATCTTCAGCATGCATATGTGTGCTGACCAGATGATTTTTGGCTGGCTCTGCCCCTCCCCTCCCAGGAGTTTCCCTGTTGTCCATTTTGGATGCCAGGTAAGTACAGGGCTCACTTGGAGGCTCTGGGAGGGCAGTTTTGGTCAGAGGCCCTCCAGGAAAGCCTCTGGAACCTGGGGAGGGAAAAAACAGGCCTACTAGAAGTCAGGAAAAGGGCCATTTCCGGCCTCCGAAGGCTTCAGGAAGGCGCCTGCTAGACCCCAAACAGGGTATGTATGGAGTCTTATGCATCTGTGTGTAAAGTTATGTTGCATGGAGGGGGACAACATGGGGGATTGCATGTGTAGAGGGCATGAGGCTGTTATTGAGGCAAAGCAGAGTGGTTGGAGGAGCTTTCATGCTCCATCTTACACATTGGGAAACAGAAACATAGATAACTGATGGCAGAACATATATCTTAGGATGGATATATGTTTATCCTAGGCATGTTTAAATTCAGTTTCTGTGGATTTATCGACCACGCCTGCTGGAAGTTTGTTCCAAGCATCTACTACTCTTTCTGTAAAATAATATTTTCTCACGTTACTTCTAATCTTTCCCCCAACTAACCTCAGATTGTGCCCTCAATGTATAAGCAGCTTTTTCATTGGTGGCTGGGGTAGGAGAGAGAATGTGTCCAGCCAGCCAAGCTGTGGTCATTAGAGACCTATCTAATCAGCCACCAGAGCTTTGTGCTTCTCCTTTCTCATGACTAAAGAGGAGGCAATCTGATTTTAACCTAAGGAGCATCGGATAGCTCTCTGCCTGGCTTGGAAGATGCCGGGATGCCATTTTGACTGCTGCGTGTTCTATCTTTCGTGATGTGACTTACTGACCTTTCTGACCACCGTCCTGCGACAGCAGTCGCCAATCCCTCTGGGAGTCATGCCACAGTTTTGCCCTGTCATTGCAGTGCCAGCTATAAAGCCTGTGCCTAGCTTTGCTGATTTAAAAAACCTTGTGAGGAGAGCAGGTTTCTGCCACCTGGCTTCAGGTCGTGGGGAAACGGTATCAGGAGCTGATTTGGCTATTTAGTCTCATTTACTGGGCAACATCTTGGCAAACCTCATGGCCTGAAGAGCCTTGTTGCCTCATAGTCCTTAGTTTCTGAAAGACTACTTGCTGAGGCTTTTCAGCTCATCTAGCCAAGGAGTAAAGGTAGCAAAAGTAATCCACAAAAGTGCTCCAAAATCTCCTGGTGGACGGCTACGTTGACCCTGGACTTAATGAAGCACAGTAGACCAACACCAGCAGATGACATGGCTCCCCAAATCAACACAGCTTCTGGAAACCTTTGCATCTCATTTGGAAGCGAATGACCCAGAGTATGGATGAAGATACTTGAAGTCCAGTGTGAAGTTTCCACATTGATGATTGATGTAACATTTATGCAATGGCCAATATTTATTTATTTATTCATCCATCCATCCATCCATCCATCCATCCATCCATTCAGTCATTCATTCATTTATTAGATTTGTATGCCGCCCCTCTCCGCAGACACGGGGCTCACAACAACAATAAAACAATGTACAACAAATCTAATAATCTAAAAATCACTAAAAAACCCTTATTAAAAGCAAACATACACACAAACATACCATGCATAAACTGTATAGGCCCGGGGGAGATGTCTCAATTCCCCCATGCCTGAGGGCAGAGGTGGGTTTTAAGGAGTTTACGATAGGCAAAATTAAACAACATATAACAAATCTAATATTTAAAATAATTAAAAGACCCTTATTTAAAAAACCGAACATACACACAAACATACCATGCATAAATTGTATAGGCCTAGGGGGAAGGGAATATCTTAATTCCCCCATGCCTGATGACAGAGGTGGGTTTTAAGAAGCTTACGAAAGGCGAGGGTGGGGGCAATTCTGATCTGTGGGGGGAGTTGGTTCCAGAGGGTCGGGGCCACCACAGAGAAGGCTCTTCCCCTGGGTCCCACCAAATGACATTGTTTAGTCGACGGGACCCAGAGAAGGCCAACTCTATGGGACCTAACTGGTCGCTGGGATTCGTGCAGCAGAAGGCGGTCCCGGAGATATTCTGGTCCGATGCCATGAAGGGCTTTATAGGTCATTACCAACACTTTGAATTATGACCGGAAACTGATCGGCAACCAATGCAGACTGCAGAGTGTTGGTGTAACATGGCCATACTTAGGGAAGCCCATGATTGCTCTCGCAGCTGCATTCTGTACGATCTGGAGTTTCCAAACACTTTTCAGAGGTAGCCCCTTGTAGAGAGTGTTACAGTAGTCGAGCCTCGAAGTGATGAGGGCATATATATATATATATATATATATATATATATATATATATATATATATATATATATGTATATATATATATATATGTATATATATATATATATATATATATATATATATATATGTTTTCGTAGATTTTCACGGGTATATGTATGTAGATTGTTCTGAGTTCCTGGTTTTGCCCTGTGTAATATTTTGCATGTCTATGCGATGTTTCGGTGAAATCACATTCACCATCATCAGGCTGAAGTTGTAAGCTTCGTGCTATCCATACTATATCTACAGCAGCACGAAGCTTACAACTTCAGCCTCATGATGGTGAACGTGATTTCACCGAAATGTCACATAGACATGCAAAATATTACACGGGGCAAAACCCGAACTCAGAACAATCTACATACATATATATATGTAGAAAAGACCTCCTCCCTTGTCCAGCACATTAAAAAAACAGGGCACGAAATTGACTTTGAAAAAACTAAATTACTCCACAAAACAGAGAATTTATATAGAAGAATTTCTCTAGAAGCTATAGAAATTGAGAGGAGACCCCTTTGTATAAATAAAAGAGATGATACCTCCCGCCTGCCAGAGATTTGGAAACCAGCCTTAAACAAAATAAACACTTCATAATAATCAGCATGTCAATCCTTCTAATAATTATGATTTTAGAATTTTATATTTGGAAATCAGCCTTAAACAAAACACTTCATAAAAATCTCCATGTCATTCCTTCTAATAACTATGATTACACCAACCAATCAGATCACTGAAACATAATCACCCAATCTATTTGCTACATTCAAAACAAATCTCCACCCCCACACTATATACTAGGAAGAAATGACAGTTGCTAACATTCCATTTACAACAACACAAAGATTGGAACTTCAGCCTGATGATGGTGAATGTGAATTCGCCGAAACGTCGCATAGACATGCAAAACATTACACAGGGCAAAACCCGAACTCAGAACAATCTACATATATATATACATACATACATACATACATACATACATACATAAAGGTGAAATAAGATACTAATTTTAATATATAAATAATACAAGAAAAGGGGCATTGGTCTTACCTGATATGCCTCTTCTCATAAGGTGGAGATATCCTCATCCATTCAGAATGAGGACCAAGTCTGTCTTTATTTCCCAGGATCCACCCTGCTAAGGGCCAGCTTTGAGGAATCTGAAGACTAGACTCGACGTGGCAAAACACAGGAAATGTCCAATAACTGTAAGCTCCCATCTGCACCACAAGGTCTGAGTAACCAGGTTAAGATCTGAGATGAAGTCCACGTTAGAATATATTCAATGTAGACTGTTCAAGGGTAGGATTGAATGCTGGCTCCACCTTATGAGAAAAGGTGTATCAGGTAAGAGCAACGCTCCTTCTCCATCATGGGTGGAGCCAGCATTAAGGATGCCCTAGGTCCCCTCTGGTGGGAAAGGTCTAACGCCGATTAGGAGACATCCTGTACCACCCTCTGTAGCATACTCTGGCCAAATGCCGTGTCCACCAACTCATGTATCAATCTTGTAATGACATATGAATTGAGAGGGAGAGGCGCAGATGGTTGAGACACTTCCTCCAAAGATGCCTGAGTGGCCCAGGCTTCAAAGGTGGCTGCGCTCCATGTCCAGTGTGCTGTGATGCCTGCAGTCGAGGCAGGGAAGACAGCTCATGCACATTGACGATAGTGCCGCGAATCCAGTGGCCATTGAAGACATGTGGAGGCCCAAGGATTGAGAGTGAAAGACTACGAAAAGAGCCTCAGTATTACGGAAAGAACAAATCTGATCAATGTATATCCGGAGGGCTCTCTTTACCTCCAGTGGGTGCCAGAGTCTTTCCAACAGATGTATTAGGTACGAACAGAAGGAAGGCAGAATGAGCTGTGCATGATGAAAGGAAGAATTTACCTTCAGGGCCTGGATGGGTGTCAACAGACTCAAACTCAACCCTGATAAGACGGAGTGGCTGTGGGTTTTGCCTCCCAAGGACAATTACATCTGTCCGTCCATCACCCTGGGGGGGAATTAATGACCCCCTCGGAGAGGGTCCGCAACTTGGGCATCCTCCTCGATCCACAGCTCACATTAGAGAAACATCTTTCAGCTGTGGCGAGGGGGGTGTTTGCCCAGGTTCGCCTGGTGCACCAGTTGCGGCCCTATTTGGACCGGGAGTCACTGCTCACAGTCACTCATGTTCTCATCACCTCGAGGCTCGACTACTATAATGCTCTCTACATGGGGCTACCTTTGAAAAGTGTTCGGAAACTTCAAATCGTGCAGAATGCAGCTGCAAGAGCAATCATGGGCTTTCCCAAAAATGCCCATGTAACACCAACACTCCGCAGTCTGCATTGGTTGCTGATCAGTTTCCGGTCACAATTCAAAGTGTTGGTCATCACCTATAAAGCCCTTCATGGCACCGGACCAGGGTATCTACGAGACTGCCTTCTGCTGCACGAATCCCAGCGACCGATTAGGTCCCACAGAGTGGACCTCCTCCGGGTCCTGTCAACAAAACAATGTCGTTTGGCGGGGCCCAGGGGAAAAACCTTCTCTGTGGCGGCCCCGGCCCTCTGGAACCAACTCCCCCCGGAGATTAGAATTGCCTCCACCCTCCTTGCCTTTCGTAAGCTCCTTAAAACCCACCTCTGCCGTCAGGCATGGGGGAATTGAGATGCTCTTTCCCCCTAGGCCTTTACAATTTATGCATGGTATGTTTGTATGTATGTATGTTTGGTTTTACAATAAGGGTTTTTTAGTTGTTTTAGTATTGATTTACATGCTGGTTTTTTTTTTACTGTTGTTAGCAGCCCCGAGTCTACGGAGAGGGGCGGCATACAAATCCAATAAATAAATAAATAAAATAAATAAATAAGGGGTCTAATCGGAGAACCACCTGGTCCAGGTGAAGCACACAGAGGTCCTTCCAAACACAGAGTGTGGCTAGGTTGGAAATCCTGCGCGCACACGTGATGGCGACTAGGAAGGAAACTTTGTAAGACTGATGTCAGAGCGATGCTTCCCTCAGCAGTTCATAGGGAAGATCAGTGAGGACTTATAGGATCCTTGGAAGGTCCCAGGTCGGATAAGGGTGAATTACCAAAGGGCATAGGTTGGACGCCCGCCGTAGAAAATGATGAACTGTAGGGAACTGCGAGGGAGTCAACCTGGTTGCAAGACAGAACAGAGGAGAAGGCCTTTCGATACACACCAGGAACAAAAAGCCTTCCACATTGCGGAGTAGATTCTCTTAGTAGACAGTCAGCAGGATGACTGAATAGTAAAGTTCACATCAGGGTCATAATCTTGTCTCCTTTGAGCATTCGACTCAATCACCAGGCAATTAGTTGGTACCACCGGGGAATCCAGATGTAGCAATGACCCCTGGCTGAGCATCATCTTGGAGGGGGGCAGTTTCTATGGAGGGGCAACTGACAGTGCCCTGAGGTCCACAAATCAGGCCTGTCTTGGCCAAAAGGGAGCCAACGAGATAATCTCCACCCCCTTCTCCAACACTTTCTGAACTACCTGCAGCAGAATAGGTTCGGGGGAGGCGGCATAAAGGAGGCCTGTTAGAACACCGCTCAGAGTTCCAGCCAGTCGATCAAACTCTTGGCCTCCATCTCTGATCACTGACCCGCACAATCAGACCAGGGAATGGGCCCTTCAACCGTAGAGACTGGAGTCTTCGGAGAGGGGCGGCATACAAATCTAATAAATTATTATTATTATTATTATCCGTGGTGATGACTGTCATATGAGGAATCCTGAAGAGGTAGCCCTAGGAGAGCGATGAACTGCCCAGGGGAACCAGGACCTTGTGTAGCGAGGTGTTCCGGGCCCGCCTTCTGGAATGGTAAAAGGAACCATTGATGTTCCCTAGAGTGAAGTCGTGTTAAAAAATAAAAATAAATTAACATTCGTAAGAAAAAAAATCAATCAGTAATAAATAAATAAAATGATGATGATGATGATGATGATGATGATGATGATGATGATGATAATAATAATACAGCAGGTATAGAAGACTGAAGAAACCACATATAGTTGCTGACTAGAGAAATGTAATTATTATTATTCAGATTCAAAGAACATTTGGGAAAGCTCAGGGAAGCTGGGGGGCAATTGAGACCCCTGCTCTAGGGAATTAATAATGGTTTACAAATGGAGAAAAGAAATGGAAATGGAGAGGTGACTCTTGTCCAGATTAATGGCAAATCCATGCTGTCTCAGCATTATAATGGTTACCTGGAGATTGTGCAGTGTAAGGTCTTTAGAAAGCGCACACGCCAAGTTATTGTCCAGGTAACATTGGACATCCACGGGCAGGGACAGAAGGTGAGCTGCTAAGGCCATTGAAAGTTTGGTGAATCAGGTGGAATATAAGAAGTCCTGACTCATGGAAATGACGTCTGCATGCTTGCAATTGGGAAATTCAGCATTCAGGATGGGAGCAGAGTTTTGCCATCTCTGTCCTGCTGAAGGACTGAGTCGCAGCTGGGTCTTAGCAGGGCGGATCCTGACAAATAAAGACAGACTCGGTCCTCATTCTAAGAGGACGAGGGCAACCCATTCTGAATGTTGGTTTCATCCATGATGAAGAATTGCTGTTTTCTTAAATATGTATCAATGAATGTGGATGTAAATCACAGAGTGCATTTTCTTAAAATTATAGAAATATTGTGCAGGTGGAACTAGCTGTAAAAAAAATAATCTTATAATTGTTGCCAGAATAGCAAAGTAGTAGCAAATACAGTGGTACCTCAGTTCTTGACCACAATTCGTTCCAGAAGTGTGGTCAAGAATCGATTTGGTCGAGTACCGAATTAATTTATCCCATAGGAAATAATGGAAATAGATTTAATTGGTTCCCAGCCCCTGTTGACTCACTGGGAACCATTTAAATCTATTTTCTTTATTTCCTATGGGATAAAAATCTGAGGAGCTCTATAGTCTAACCTCTTCAAGCTGCAGGAAGGGTGGGGGCGGCTGCAATACCGGCAGCTTCGGGGGGGCTCCTTTCCTCAGTGTTTTGTCTTGTGCACCAACTTTCTCCTTCCCGGCGGCAGCGGTGGTGACGGCAGCTGATTCCCTTCGAGGAGTAGCAGCACCGGGAATGTCACATAATGAAGGGAAGCCGGTGGAGCGGCGGCAACTGCTGAGATGGCTCCGGCGGCTTCCCTTCATCACGTGACGTTCCCGGCGCTGCTGCTCCTCAAAGGGAAGCCGATGCCGTCGCCACCACTGCCGCCGGGAAGGAGAAAGTTGGTGCACAAGACGAAGCACTAAGGAAAGGAGCCCCCCGAAGCTGCCAGTATTGCAGCTGCCCCCACCCTTCCTGCAGCTTGGAGAGGTTAGACTATAGGGACTGGGAGGCTGTTAAGCGGGCGGTAACATTTCGGATAACAAACAAAATTTTCTGTGGCTGTTTGGTATCCGAATTTTTGTTCAGATACCGAAGCAAATTTTTGCTGAAAATTTTGTTCGGTATCCAAAATGTACGAAAACCAAGGCGTTCGAGAACCGAGGTACCACTGTATAAAGTGAAGGTTTTAACATTTCCTAGCTGATGTTTGTCTGCATATTTATAACAATCTTTATACACTGTGTCAGTTGGACAAATTTAGCTCTAAAATCTTTATTCCCCAGTCCAATTATGATACAGGATCTACTTAACTCAGTTAGTAGCAAATTTTCATTCTACTTGCACTGGTTTATCAAATCTAAACAAATTAAATATTGCTAATTATACTTTTCCATTGAGGTCACTTAACTACTACAAACTAGTCTACAAAAGTGTATTTTGGCTTTATACTGGAAATATTCTAAATGTAAAGAGAGTTTATTAAAACATGATGTAAAAGCCCAGTTTTTCCCATAGGCTGCCTTATAGGAGGGTGGTTTTTGCTTTTTTGTTTTGTCAGAGATCCTTAGTGGAAAAATGATATACCGTATTTCTTGGAGTATAAGATGTACCGGAATATAAGATGCACCTTAGTTTTTGGGGAGAAAAATAGGGAAAAGAATCTGTTACCAGGTATTAATCTGTCTAGTGTCCTTAGTCTAGTTAGCTTCAGCACATTATTTTATCTCTGGTTACAGGCTTACATTTTTTTTTATTCTGAGAGAGTAACAATGAAGGAGCTTGTAAGCCAGTAAGAGTTGGGAACATCATTAGCACCTGAAAAGAAACAGTCTGAGCAAGTAGAGCAATGGAAAAAATCCTGCAAAGACTTAGGGCTTGGAAAACATTCTTCTTTGTAGAGAGTAACAATGAAAGAGCTTGCAAGTCGGTAAGAGCTGGGAACATCATTAGCACATAGAAATAAACATTTGGAGCAAGTTAGTAAAAACCCTGCAAAGACTCAGGGCATGGAAAACATGCTTCACAGAGACTAACAATGAAAGAGCTTGGGAACATTCATAGCACCTGGTTAGGGGTGGAAAACCATATCTGGAGCAAGTAAAACAATGAAAAAACTCCTGTATAAAGACAGGGTTTGGAATATATTCTTGGCAAAGAATAACAATGAAAGAGCTTGCAAGCCAGTCAACTGGGAACATTGTTAGCACCTGGTTAGGGCTGGAAAGAAACTTACTCAGAGCAAGTTTAGAGTAATGAAAAAAGCCTTGCAAAGACCTAGGGCTTGGAAAACATTCTTCACAGAGAGAAACAATGAAAGAGCCTCCAAGGTAAGAGCTGAGAAGATCGTTAGCAACTAGTTAGTGCTAAAAAAACCCCTACATCCAGAGTATAAGACGCATCCAAATTATCAGCCTCTTTTAGGGAGGAAAAAGGTGCGTCTTATACACCAAAAATATGGAAAATTATTGAAGAAAAGAGGAAGGAGTTTCTTCCGGGTTATAATTAGATATTTCACAGCAGTGATTTATAGTAGCATTGTTATTGTCAGTTTGTTTGTGTGTGTGTGTGTATGTATGTATGTGTGTGTATATATATATATATATATATATATATATATATATATATATATATATATATATATATATATATATGACGGACTTGGTATATTCGGGTTTCTTCCCGTGTAGGATTTGGAAATTTCTGGCGACGTTTCGACGAGGTCTCACTCGTCATCTTCAGGCTGTTGTTTCTGTCCTTGTTCTCAGGCGAACACTGCGAGACCTGAGCTGCCTTCCTTCTATAAATACTGGTGGCTGGGTGTGGTTTGATGGCTCAGCAATTGCCTGCTGTGTAGAAACTTCCTGGTGAGTCAGTGGGGTAACAATTGGGGTCGTTGATGTAGCTGAGGTATGCTGATTAGTTAATGGTTGTAGATTAGGTGTGATATCCTGAGTAGTTGGAACTGCATTTACTCTCCGCACGTGTTGTAGAACATAAGAATGCATTAAAGAAAAAAGAAAAAACCTCCTCCCTTTTCCAACACTTCAAAACTACAGGACATGAAATTGATTTTGACAGTACCAAATTAATTTCCAAAACAGAACACTACAGCAAAAGAATAATCATGGAAGCCATCGAGATAGAAAAACATCCCCAAAATATGAACAAGCGTGATGATACCTCCCGCTTACCAGACATCTGGAAACCAGCCCTCAAACGTATCCCAGCCATAGAAACTAGACTCAGAACACACATTGTAAAACAACCAAGCAGCCTGCAAGTTCCAACTACTCAGGATATCACACCTAATCTACAACCATTAACTAATCAGCATACCTCAGCTACATCAACGACCCCAATTGTTACCCCACTGACTCACCAGGAAGTTTCTACACAGCAGGCAATTGCTGAGCCATCAAACCACACCCAGCCACCAGTATTTATAGAAGGAAGGCAGCTCAGGTCTCGCAGTGTTCGCCTGAGAACAAGGACAGAAACACCAGCCTGAAGATGACGAGTGAGACCTTGTCGAAACGTCGCCAGAAATTTCCAAATCCTACACGGTAAGAAACCCGAATATACCAAGACCGTCATACCTGTACCCGTGAAAATCTACGAAAACATATACTGTATATATATATGAATTTAAGGTGGCCTCAAAAAAAAAATAGGGTAGTCATAATGGGGGACTTCAACTATCCCCGAATATATTGGGTAAATTATTGTTCTACACATGAAAGAGAGACAAGGTTCCTCGACATGTTAGCTGATTATTCCCTTGAGCAGATGGTCATGGAACCAACCAGGGGAAAGGGGATCCTGGACTTGGTTCTAACTAACGCACAGGATTTGGTTCATGATATCTTTGTAACCGAGCCCATAGGAACCAGCGATCACAACACAATAACCTTCAACTTAACCATGGATAGCAAATTGTCAATGAAAACTAACACAGAGACCTTAAACTTTCACAGAGGGAATTTTGCCAAAATGAGGAAAATAGTAAAGAAGAAACTAAAAGGGACAGTAAAAAAAGTCAAATCCCTCCAAAATGCTTGGAAACTGTTTAAAAATAGGTTACAACAGGCTCAAATAAAATGTATTCCTAAAAGAAGAAAGAGGACTGGAAAGTCCAAGAGGATACCAGTATGGCTTACAAATGAGGTAAAGAAGGTTATTGGAAAGAAGAAAAATTCATTTAAGAAATGGAAGGCTCTTCCTACCGAGTAGAACAGGACGGATCACAAACTCTGGCAGACCAAATGCAAGGCAATAGTCAGGAAAGCCAAGAGAGATTTTGAGGAGCATATAGCAAAGAATATTAAAAATAATAACAAAACCTTTTTTAAGTACATCAGAAGCAGGAACCCAACCAGAAAAACAGTTGGGCCACTCGATGACAATGATCAGAAGGGGATAATCAGAGAAGACAAGGAGATTGCTGAGAGACTAAATGACTTCTTTGCCTCCGTTTTCACTGAGGAGGATAGAGAGCATTTGCCTGCCACTGAATTAGTTTTCCCAGGGAGGGAATTAGAAGAATTAAACCAGATAGAGATAAACAAGGAAGATGTTCTTGCATGCCTCTCTAAACTAAATGTCAACAAATCGTTGGGTCCAGATGACATGCACCCTAGAGTTCTCAAGGAACTCAAGTGTGAAATTGCTGAACTTCTAGCTAAAATATACAATCTTTCTCTAAGATCAGGCACTGTACCTGAGGATTGGAGGGAGGCAAATGTAACCCCAATCTTCAAGAAAGGATCCAGAGGTGATCCAGAAAACTATAGACCAGTCAGTTTAACCTCAGTTCCAGGTAAAGTGATGGAAACCATTATTAAAGATAAAATTACTGGGCACATAGAAAAACAGGCATTGCTGAAAGAAAATCAATATGGTTTCTGCAAAGGCAAATCATGTCTTACTAAATTGCTAGAATTCTTTGAGGGTGTAAATAAACACACAGATAAAGGGGACCCAGTTGATATTGTATATCTTGACTTTCAAAAGGCTTTTGACAAAGTCCCTCACCAAAGACTCCTAAAAAAGCTCTTCAGCCATGGAATTAGAGGACAGGTCTTATCCTGGATTGGTAACTGTCTAAATTGTAGGAAGCAAAGGGTGGCAATAAATGGACAATTCTCTGGATGGAAAGAAGTAAGAAGTGGTGTACCCCAAGGTTCAGTTTTGGGACCTTTACTTTTTAATTTATTCATTAATGATTTGGATGTAGAAGTAAATAGTGAGGTAGCAAAGTTTGCTGATGACACTAAATTGTTCCGGGTCGTGAAAAGTGAAACTGATTGTCGGGAACTCCAGAAGGATCTCTCAAAATTGAGTGAGTGGGCAACAAAGTGGCAAATGCATTTTAACCTAAACAAGTGCAAAGTTATGCACACCGGGGCAAAGAACCCCAATTATACCTACCAACTGATGGGGACAAAACTTTCCGAGACAACCCAAGAAAGGAATCTTGGGGTTTTGGTGGACAGCTCAATGAAGATGTCAACCCAGTGCGCAGCAGCAGTAAAAAAAGCAAATTCCATGCTTGACATGATTAGGAAGGGAATCGAAAATAGGTCAGCAAGCATTGTATTGCTTCTGTACAAATCGATGGTGAGACATCGCACCTCAAGAAGGATATAATGGAACTGGAAAAGGTGCAAAAAAGGGCAACAAGAATGATAAAGGAAATGGAGCACCTCCCTTATGATACCAGGTTACAACGCCTTGGTCTCTTCAGCCTTGAAAGACGGTGTTTAAGGGGTGACATGATCAAAGTGTATAAAATCATGCATGGGCTAGAAAAGGCGGATAGAGAAAAATTATTTTCTCTATCACACAATACTAGGACAAGGAGGCACTCCTTAAAGCTCATAGGTAAGAAAGTGAGGACAAATCAAGGGAAATATTTCTTCACCCAGAGGGTTGTTGGTTTATGGAATTCACTTCCAGAAGAGGTCATGACAGCTGTCAGCTTTGATAGCTTCAAGGCAGGATTAGACAGATTCATGGATGCCAAGCATATAGATGGTTATTGAAACGGATGTCCAAGTGCTGCCTCTATGTTGGTTGAGACAGGCCGGATTCCCTTGAGTACCACTTGTTGGGGGTTAAGGGAAAGGGAAGGTCTTGCCTTCTCTTTCTGCTCAAGATCCCCATGGACAATTGGTAGGCCACTGTGTGACACAGAATGCTGGACTCGATGGGCTTTGGTCTGATTCAGCAAGGCTCTTCTTATGTTCTTACTTATCAATGGCAATCTTCGTCATTTCCATTTCTTTAGTTAACCAAAGACCAAGAGGTTATTAAATAAGGAAGAAATGCTGAAACCATATCCCAGAGTAAATAGGCCAGTGGGTGATTGCTGTGGGTAGGTGTTAGGAAGTATAGCTGAGCAGGGAGATATCATGGATGCTATGGAGTATGTGGATAAGTGGCTGTCATGGGTGGGCAAAGGCTGTGGGGGGTATTGAAGTGCAGGCTGAAGTGTGATTTCCATGCTGTCTTGCAGCTCCTCAGGAAAAAAAAAGATTTCAGGAGTGGCTTGTGATTTCCTGCCAGCTTCCCAATTGACTTTGCTTCCCCCTGCCAGTAGGGAAGGATGTAAATAGTGATCACATAACTGTGGGATGCTGCAGTAGTTGTGAGGTCCAGTTGCCAAGCACCTGAATCACAATCATGTCACCATAGGAATGCTGACATGGCTACAACTTCTGAGGATGGGTCATGTGTCCCCTTTGTTCATTGTCATTATAGTTTTGAACAGTTACTGGGCAAGTGGTTGAAACCTAAGAACTATCTGTAATCATATTTATTCCCCATTTTTCCTGAATTCCTTTTGTATGAAGTGAACAGTGAATATATTTTTTCAATTCATGTAAACATTCTATTTTTCAGAATCTAAGGAGTGTAAAGTGAGATTTGAGTATAAATTTCAGTCCACCAAATAGTACTTTTTTGTTTTTGATAAAATTTATTCCACTGGTATTTATTTCCATTGAAACATAGAGATAAATATGGGATTAGAAAGTGAAATTCATTAATTTGTTTATTTGTTTATTACATTTGTATCCCGCCCCTCTCCGCAGACTCCGGGCGGCTCACAACGTAATAAACAGTTCAATTTATCAGTTAGCATTTATTTATTTATTTATTTGTTTGTTTATTTATTTGTTTATTTATTTGTTTATTTATTTGACCTCTATGCTGCCCAATCCCTTAGGATTCAGGGTAGCTTACAACAATATATTTATTACATTTTGTTGGAAGAAGGTAGATGTAATCTATTCAAATTTAGTTCTGCAATTCAATTTGGACTATGTTCTATAAGATGTTCTGTGTCCTAATTATAGAGAAGTATTTTTCTCATGTTTTTGAAAAAGCCTTTCTTCAATGTTGATAACATTTTCTCTTAACCAGTTGGTACACCTGATCTGTGAAGCAGCCTTCATCCAAAGATCAGACATGCCCCGATGTTGTTGTCTTTCTACAAGTTAATGAAAACTGAGGATTCTCCGTACTGAAGGAGCGGGTCCAGCAGTCACATGGGTTGCTCATGTCCAATCCGGTGGAACTGAGCCTAGTATTAAAAAAGCTTGCCGGATCCGCCCCTTCCCCAGAATTCGCTCAGTTCGCATATCCTGCGGTTGTATTGTGATAGCTCGTTCAACATTCTAACACCTTCCCTTCGATCTTTCCTTCAAAAAAGTAGTAAGATTTATTGTCTTTATTTAATTACTTGCACTAATTGCGCCAGCCGTTTAAAAGAAAAAAAGAAAAAAAGCGGCTCGGCTTTTTTCCTTGGGAGAAGTTGCGGTTTCGTTTTCCCCCGGCGGTTTTGCCGGTTACGATTCCTGCGGCCGCTTGTGGATTCTTCTAATCCCTTGGCCTGGAGGTCCTGGTGCAAGTATTTATTATTGAAAAATATTGTCTATTTATTGTATACAAATATTTAAGGGCTTATAAAATACCTCCTGCGGAGTGAGACGCCTTCTAGTCTCCTGGACTTAGTCGATCGCTTTTCCCTTAAGAAATTCTACGGAGCGATTTTTTTCGGCGCGAAGGCCTTCGCGCCCTTTTTAAAAAAATCTAGGCCTCTCGTGTTGGCCTTCTGCCAGCCGCGTAGGCCTCAGTCCACCGCGTGGATCCGGGAGCGGGCCTTGGGGGTCCCAGGCTAAATTCTCCACCGGCTAAGCCTCCAACCAGAGTGCCTTGGTTTACTTAATTGCAAAGTTTAGGGAGGCTGGCCCCGCTGGATTTGGGGGCACGAACTCTGGGTTTGCCCAGATTGTCCTCACGTTTCAGCAGCTTCGAGGCCTCGAAGCAGGATCCATTCCTCTTGGGAAGTCCTTGAAATCTTCTCCTTATAATTTAGTTATTGGCTCAGCCTTGTCTTCTGTTAATTGTCAGACTATGGCTACCTTTCCCAAGAGAGGCACAACTAAAGGTCCCAGAGAGGCCAGGCCTACAGGCGATGAGATTACTAGTATCCCCCAGGCCTCTTCCTCCTCTTCTCCAGGGGCCCGCCCCTCGACCAAGGTCACCAGGGCCGAGAAGAGAAGGGACCTAGCCCTACAAAAAATTCATGACAAATCAGCAAAACGTTTGAAAGTGCAGGCCCAAGTAATCAGTAGTCAAGACCCACCAGAGGCCTCTAGTCTGCCTCCTTCTGGGGTCCCTGTGTTATCTCTGGATGAGCCAAACCTAGACAGACCTCAACCTAACCTATGGGGCATAGGTCCAGAGGAACCAGATATTATTGAAGATTCCCCCCAGCCAGGATCCTCCCAGGCCTTTAGGGATTCTTCTGCCATTTCTGCTGATATTTCCAGTTTACCTCCTGAGTTCCAATCTATTTTTGCTGTGCTGTCCAAAGCCATTGATGCCAAACTCTCCTCCATCAATGAGCTTCCTTTACCTCTTCCTCCTTCTCGCTCCTCCCGCCCCTTGGGTTCTTCCCCAGCGGTCAGAGCTCCTATTCAGGATGATTCAGAATCCTCCCAGGATGAATATGAGGATGTAGAGGAGGATGAAGACCCTTTTCAGGGTTTATCAGAGGATGAGGAATCCCAAATAAAGGTCCCTCCTCCAATTACTATATTTCCTTCTCAACTATTCAAATCTCTCCTCCTCAAAGCTAGAATTTCTACGGGATTAGCGGCCCAGGAGAAACAAGCCTCCACTTCCACTGATCCCCCGGAGGAGAATTTACCTTACTTCACAGAGGAACAGGAGGATAACGAGGTAATTCCTATGCCTAAATTGTTTAAAGATGCCTTACTCAAACAGTGGGATTTTCCAGCCTCTGGCCTTAATCCTTCCACCAAGGACAGAAAGTTGTATAAACTCTCCTCTTCCTATGAAGAGCTTCTATCTTTTCCCAAACCAGATGAACCTGTCAAGATTCTTCACTCGGCAGCGGCTGTGCCAGGCGAGGCGGAGGAAGTCCTCCGTCCAGAGGACAAGCGCATCGAGCAAATGCTCAAAAGAGGATTCTCCGCTGATTCCTGGGCCATTAAAAGTTCTGCAGCGGCCTCCTTCTTCTCCAGAGCCATGCTGCTGTGGCTTCGCCAACTTCAACAGCACATTCCTCCCGATGACTTGAGAGGTCAGCAAGACTTCAACAAGGTCTTTGCAGCTGCCCAGTACGTGGCTGATGCCACCTTGCAATCTACTAGATTTTCTGCTAAGTCTATTGCAGCTTCTACAACGGCAAGAAGACTCCTATGGATTCGCCCTTGGCAAGCGGGAGTTCGCCAAAAGTGGCAGTTATCCCAGGGCCCCTTAAAACGCGACCTTCTTTTCGGTGATCTTCTGGATCCACTCCTCACGGAGACCACGGACAAGAAGAAGGTTTTGGGTCCAACCACGAAAAAGGTTACCAAAACGCAGTCCTTTCGTCGCCCAGGGCGCCAGCAAGATCAAGCGGCTTCCTATCAGAGATCTCCAGGTCAGTATTCCCCCCGCTTTCGTTCCCAAGGTAGGAACTCCAGGGGCAGAGGTTTTCGCTTCCAAAGGGGAGCTTCCTCTAACAGGGCTTCAAAAAAACCTAGGTGGTAATCTTTCCTCCATTCCCATAGGGGGTCGCCTAGCTCATTTCGCTTCTAATTGGCGTCTCACCTCCAAGGACCCTTGGGTCATTGACACTGTTCAAGCAGGTCTTCTTTTAGAATTTATTTCTCCTCCCCCTAAACGTTTTATTTCCTGCCCTTCTCCCAGGTCATCCTCTGATTGTAACCGTATGGAGGAGGCCATTTCTCATCTATTGTCCATTAGAGCCATTCAACCGGTCCCTTCCAGTCAGAAGGGCCTAGGGTTTTACTCCATCCTATTTATGGTTCCAAAGTCTTCCGGAGGTTGGAGAGCCATTTTGGATTTAAAGAAACTAAACCTATTCATCAAATATAGGAAGTTTAAGATGCACTCCTTGTCTTCTATTTTGGCCGCCATTCACTCGGGAGATTTCATGGTCTCCTTAGACCTCACTGAGGCCTACCTTCACATTCCTATAGCCAAATGCCACAGAAAATTTTTACGTTTTTCCTTTCAAGGCAGGCATTTCCAGTATAGGGCGATGCCATTTGGCCTTTCCTCGGCCCCTCGGGTCTTTACAAAGCTCTTGGGGTCCCTGGCGGCCTATATCCGGGCGTCTCCCATCCACATTTTATGTTATCTTGATGATATTTTAATTCATGGGAACTCCCTAGAGAGAGTGAAATCAGACCTTTCTGTCACCATGTCAGTCCTTCAGGACCATGGGTTTTCCATCAACTTTGAAAAAAGTCACCTCCAACCTTCCACTTCCATTCCGCACCTGGGATCCATTATTGATTCAAAATCTTCCCAGGTTTTTCTCTCTCCCGAGAGAAAACTCAGTATAGTGGAGTTAATTTCTAACATTTTATCTAATCCTTCAGTATCCATAGTTACTCTATCTTCCCTTTTGGGGAAGATGGTGTCATGCATAGGCATCATTCCCTGGGCTCGCCTTCATGCTAGGGAACTCCAGTGGCTTCTGTTGCCTTTTCAGAGATCGGGGCACAGCAACTCAAATCGACGCATTGTCATCCCACTGAGTGTTCGCAGATCCTTCAAGTGGTGGAAGTCTCCGGCCATGGACAGAGGATCCCCGTTCAGGTGCCCGGATCAATTTGTCATCACCACAGATGCCAGTCTATCGGGATGGGGCGCCCACGCCCAGGGGATGATAGCCCAGGGCACGTGGTCCCCGGAGGAAGCTTCCAGGCCAATCAATTGGCTAGAGTTAAGAGCCGTTTCCCTGGCTCTGAAGCATTTCTCTCCTCGCATTCCCAACCGGCACGTTCTCATTCTCACCGACAACATTGCCACAAAAAGCCATATCTGCAGACAGGGGGGCACGAGATCCAAGGCTCTCATGAGGGAGGCCCTCAAGTTGGGCCTTTGGGCGGAAAAACATCTCCAGTCGCTCCTAGCCGATCACATCTCGGGGACTCTCAACGTCCAGGCGGATTGGCTATCCCGAGCAACGATAGACCCAGGAGAGTGGAACCTCCATCAAGACCTGTTCCATCAGATCACCCTCAGATTCGGCCTACCAGTTCTGGATCTCTTCGCGACCAATGCGAACGCCCAACTCCCTCGCTTCTATTCCAGATTTCCATCCCCGGGAGCGGAAGCAATCAATGCCCTCCGGAGTCCATGGCCTCCAGGCCTACTCTACGCATTTCCTCCAATCCCAATCCTCCCGGACGTGATTCACAAGGTCCTCACCGAGAGGGCCCGAGTAATCTTAATCGCCCCTCATTGGCCCCGCCGGCCCTGGTTCGCGGATCTCCAACAGCTGTCCGTCCAGGACCCTTGGCGACTCCCCGTTTCGGGGGATATGCTGCGGCAGGGGGCCTCTTTCCATCCAGACCCGGAGTGGTTCCACCTCACCGCTTGGCTGTTATCAGGAGAGATTTAGAACTGCGTGGGCATGACCCCGATTCAGTGGAGGTCATTTTAAAGGCCAGAAGGGGCTCGACCAATCGAATCTACGACCACACGTGGTCCAAGTTTCACCAGTGGTGTCTACAGGAAGGTCTCTCCCCTCTGTGCATCCCCATACACAGAATTATTTCCTTCCTGATGCAAGGCTTCCATAAAGGACTTTCCACCAGCACCCTCCGGCGTCATCTGGCAGCCATTTCATCTGTCCTAGGGGGTCCCCGCAGACAGCCTCTCCGATCCCTCCCTGAAGTTCAGGAATTCCTCAAGGGCATAGCCAACCTCAGACCTTCCAAGGTCCACAGGTATCCATCCTGGGATTTGCCACGGGTTCTCCATTCCCTCACGCAGGCACCATACGAACCCCTAAAATCGGCGTCCCTCAGGTACCTATCCTTTAAGGTAGCTTTCCTGGTGGCTATTACCTCTGCCCGACGCATTTCGGAGCTGGCTGCCCTCTCAATCAGGCAGGACCTTTGTCAATTCCATCAGGACAAGGTAGTCTTGCGACTGGACCCCACCTTCTTACCCAAGGTCAGTTCCATGTTCCACAGATCTCAGGATATTGTCCTACCTTCTTTCTGCCTCCAACGAGACCATCCCTTGGCAATTAGATGGCACACCCTGGATCTCACCAGAGCGCTGAGAATATATATCCAACGCACAGGACCCTTCGGAGGTCAGAAGCACTTTTTGTAGCCTATCATCCCAGAGTCATGGGGGCCAAAGTGTCTTCAACAGTAATAGGCCGTTGGATCAGAGGGACTATATCTAAGGCCTATGAGTCGGCCTCCCTCTCAGTTCCAAGGAACATCACTGCGCATTCCACCAGGAGCGCAGCCACCTCGGCCGCTTGGGCGACTCAAGCCCCGTTGGAGGAGGTCTGCAAAGCAGCCACTTGGGCCTCGCCAAATTCCTTCATCAGGCACTACAAAATTGATTCTTATGCTTCAGCGGACGCTGCCTTCGGCAGAAGGGTACTCCAATCCGTTATCTCTCACGATAGCAAGCTAATCCCACCCTAGGGACCATCTATTGGGTATGTCCCATGTGACTGCTGGACCCGCTCCTTCAGTACGGAGAATAGGCGTTGATTGCTTACCTGAACGCCTCTTCTCGTACGGTGAGCGGGTACAGCAGTCACTTCCCACCCTTGTATGTGTCTTCTTTACCTTTCTATACCTTTCTTCCTCTAACAATGAGAGTTGAACACTACAGAGCTTCACAACTGAGCCTAGTCTATGGATTCGCGAATTCTGGGGAAGGGGCGGATCCGGCAAGCTTTTTTAATACTAGGCTCAGTTCCACCGGATTGGACATGAGCAACCCATGTGACTGCTGTACCCGCTCACCGTACGAGAAGAGGCGTTCAGGTAAGCAATCAACGCCTATTTTCAGAGAGAGTACGGAGGTGGAGATGCTACTTCTGTTGCTGTTGATTACAGATACCTAATATATATTGTCCTGATATAATTTGCTCATTTATACGTTATTTATTTATGTTATTTTAGTTTGAATTTAATAATTTTTATTGTAGACATTTTGTTTATATTACAGACAGTCTTTGACTTACTGCAGGTCACTTAGTGGCATTTGAAAGTTAGGACTGATCTACCTGGGGCTACTTACAACCTGGCTCCAGTGTTACACCGGCATCCCCCAATCCCGCATCGCATGATTGCATGCTGGGCACTCAGCAATCAGTCTTCATTTATATTTCCAACCTTTTTGCTTAATGACTGCGGTGTTTGCTTAATTACTGTGACGAACACTGTATAACCATGTCAGTCACTTAATGACCACCAGGAAAAAAATGATATAATCGGGTCAGTCATGTTGATAATCCATTTTACCACCAGTGGGTTTTATGACAGTCATAGGACAACCACTACCCGCACTGTGGATTTTATTTTTCAGATACAGTAGTTCTCAATTTACATTCATTTGAAATTGCAATGACACTGAAAAAGGTGATTTACGACTGGTTTTCATACATACAGACATTGCAGCATTCCCATGGTCACATGATCAAAATGTGGGCACTTGCCATCTGGCATGAACTTATGGGATCACTGTTTGTAATCTTCCCAGCTGGCTTCTAACAAGCAAAGTCAATGGAAACAAGATGAACTTAAAGACCACATGATTCACTTAACAATTGCAACGATTATTTAACAACTGTGGCAGAAAATGTAAAATGGGGCAAAACTCGCTTAACAACTGCCTTTCTTTACAACAAAAAATTTGGACTCAATTGTGATTGTAGATCAAGGACTATCTGTATTTTTACCAGGCCATTTTATGCCTCACTGTAACATTAATGCTCAGTAACGTTTAGCTCACTTTCTAGCTGTAACATTATGAAAATTACCTTTAGGAAAATAGATGCGATGACTTCTATTAGCAAGACAGAAATTTTGCATTCCTTTTTTTATTCTGTATATCAGACAAATCATAAATTATAAATTCCTCTTTTTGTATAGTCCATCAGTAACAAGTCCTGGACTTCAACATTTTGCATTAGCATTATTGTAGTAGCTAATAACAGAAAAGAATAACAGAGTTGGAAGAGACCTTGAAGTTCTTCTGGCCAGCACCCCCTGCCCCTTAGGCAGGAAACCCTATATCATTTCAGACAAAAGGTTATCCAATCTCTTCTTTAAAAACTTACAGTGTTGGAGCATTTACAATTTCGAGAGGCAAGTAGTTCCACTGATCAATTAATAATAATAATAATTAATAATTTATTAGACTTGTATGCCGCCCCCCTCCAAAGACTCGGAGCGGCTCATAACAAAATACAAAGCACAAATCTAATATTAAAAACAATTATAAAAACCCATTATAAAACAATCATACCATCCAATTAAACCATACATAAAATGAAACAGCTAAGGGTCAGTTATGTCCCCCAAGCCTGGTGGCATAGCTAGGTTTTCTGTAGTTTGCGAAAGGCAAGGAGAGTGGGGGCAGTCCTAATCTCCGGGGGTAGTTGATTCCAGAGGGCTGGGGCTGCCACAGAGAAGGCTCTTCTTTTGGGGCCCGCAAGACGACATTGTTTTGTCGACGGGACCCAGAGAAGGCCAACTCTGTGGGACCTAATTGGTCGCTGGGATTCGTGCAGCAGAAAGCGGTCCCGAAGGTATTCTGGTCCGATGCCATGTAGGGCTTTATAGGTCATAACCAACAACAATTGTTCTAACTGAGGAAATTTCTCTTTAATTCTAGTTTGCTTCTCTCCTTGATTAGTTTCCATCCACTGCTTCTTGTCCTGCCTCCAGTTGCTTTGGAGAGTAGCTTGACTCCCTCTTCTTTGTGACAACCCTTGACATATTGCAACACTGCTGTCATGTCACCCCTAGTCCTTATTTTCATTGAACTAGACATACCCAGTTCCAACAACCATTCTTTAGATGTTTTAGTCTCCAGTCCCCTAATCATAGTTTGTTGCTCTTCTTCACAATCTTTCTAGCAGCATGTCAACATCTTTTTACATTGTGGCGACCAAAACTGGATGTAGTATTCCAAGCAGTGTTCCCTCTAATTTTTTTGGGGGGGTGGGCGGAAAAGTATAGTGTCTGAGCGGCAGTCCCTTCAGGACTGGGCGGCACAGAAATAATAAATAAATAAATAAATAAACAAACAAACAAACAAACAAATAAATAAAAAAACCCACCCTGTTTTGCCTCAGAGAATTTCAAAATAAAATACTGTACTGTGTGTCTATAACAGTGAGCTCATAATAGGGCAACTCTATCAATATCAAAATGCCACTTAAATAGTTGAGCTAGTTTCAAACTAGATTTTGATTTTCTTTCTCTCTTCCTTCTTCTCTTTTTTCTATCTGTTTCTCTCTCTTCCTCTCTTCCTCTCTCTCTCCTTCCCTCTCACTCTTTCTCTCTCGGCTTCTGGGCAGGTTTGGAAAACTCTGAGTTGATGATGATTTTTAAGTGAGCGATTGCTCACTACTCAGCTTAGAGGGAACTATGATTCCAAGTACATTATAAAATATTATTAACACTTCGTATGATCTTGATTCTGTCCCTCTGTTAATGCAACATAGAACTTGTTGGCTTTTTTGGCATCTGCTGCACATTGCTGGCTCATATTTAAATAGTTGTCCACTAGGGCTTCAAGATCCCTCTCACAGTTTCTACTGTTAAGCCAGGTACCATCTATACTGTGCATTTGGTTTATCTTGTCTAAATGTAGAACCTTACTTTTTTCATCTTGAATTTCATTTTGTTTAATAGCTCTCAATGTTCAAGTCTGTCAAGAACCTTCTATATCTTAAGCCTATCTTCTGGAGCTTTGGCTATTCCTGCCAGTTTGGTCTCATCTGCAAACTTGATAAGTCCCCCATCTATTTTCTCATCCAAAATCATTGAAAAAGATGTTGAAGAGTACTGGGCCTCAAGCAGGGCCTTGGGATATGCCATTGCATACTTCCCTCCACCTAGACACAATTCCATTGAGGACTACATATTGACTGTGGTGGATCAGCCAGTTATGAATCCATCTGGTGATGATTCTGTACTAACCCACATTTTTCTATCTTATCAAGTAGTTGGTTGTGGTCTACTTTATCAAATGCCTTACTGAAGTCCAAGTAAATTATATCCACAACATTTTTCTAGTGCACTAATTTTGTCAAAGAATGCAGTAATATTTGTCTGGCATGATCTGTTTTTGCCAAACTGATGTTGGTATTTGGCTTTGACTTTGTTTGCCTTTAGGTCAGTGGTTCTCAACCTTTCTAATGCCGCAACCCCTTAATACAGTTCTTCATGTTGTGGTGACCCCCAACCATATCTCTAGTGCCAATTCTTCCAACAGAGCTTTAAGCTGATTGGCAGGAAGGTCAGAGGGACACCCCCACTGTGGCCTGATTGGTCAGATTGTAAAAATATGTTCCAAGGCACCGGAACAGAAGCATTAGTTCCTATCACCATGGGAAATTTGTCTTTTCCCATGGCATTAGGTGACCCATGTAAAATGGTCGTTCAATCCCCAAAGGGTCCCGACTCCCAATCCCAGGTTGAGAACCACTGCTCTAGGTGTTTGTGATTCGTTGTTTATCTTTTCCAGAATCTTCTCTGGTATTGAGGTCAGGCTGATAGGTCTTGAGTTTCCTGGCTGCCCTCCCCCCTTTTTGAAGATGGGAACTACATTAGTTCTTTTCCTGTCCTCTGCTAGTTTCGTGATGCTCCAGGAGATCATGTCTAGTAGTTCCCTGGTTCTAAAATCATGTCTGCTAGTTCCTTCAGAACCTAATCTAGCTGTTTCTGGTGATTTGAACTCATCTAGGGTGCTCACTTTTCTTGCCTATCACCAATTAATAATGTTGCATTTTAAATCAACACACAGAATTGCAAATGGAAAGCAATCAGCTTCTTTGAAACCTTAAGTGTACAATATACCTATTTGAATTAAAATTAATGTTTAAAATAATTGCAAAATTGAGAGTCATAAACCAAGACAAATGTATGTGTTCCAGGATAATGTCACAAAATCCAATCTGGGTTGGTCACCAGACATTTAGTCTTCCGAGCCTTCATACTTGGGTTGGTGCACATCCTCAGGGAATTTCTCTCTCACTAAACCACTGGTCCCAGTGACCAATCCAGATTGGATTCTACAAATTTGAGACTGCCATCTGTTTGACTGAAGACTGCATAAAAGACTAAAAGACTACGGTGTTCTGGAGAAAATTTAGTTTTGATACATATTTGTGAATTAAGAACAGGAAAATCTTGTGTTCCCAACTTTTGTGTTGCCTTTGTGGGTGCTCAATAGATCAGTAAATCTGAGGTATATCACTGTGTACATTATATGGTAAACTGCTGCAAGGCAATACTAACCTTGAAATGTTAGTTCAATGATTTAACAACTCAAAGACATTTCCTTGTATCAGAATTATTCATTTTTTTCAGAATTTCTGGCTTTTCAAGAAAAATTCAAGGCTAGCAGAGTAGCATTTACTTACCTATTTTGGGGTTTAGCTAATCTAAAGAAAGAATTAGGGGTGACATGATATAGCAATTTTCCAGTATTTGAGGGTCTGCCACAAAGAAAAGGAGGGGAAATTATTGTACAAAGCATCAATATAGGATAAGAAACAATGGTTGAAAACTAACCAAAGAGAGAAGCAACTTTGAACTAAGGAGAAACTTCCTAACAGTGTTAACAGCTTGATTTCAGAAATTGTAGGCGCTCCATCACTGGAGGTTTTTAAGAAGAGACTAGAGAACCACTGAAATAATATAGTTCTCCTGCTTGAGCAGGAGCTAGACTAGAAAACCTCCAAGGTCCCTTCTATTCAACTACTGCAGCAAAACCGTTTTTGTGATATCTGAAGGGCTCTAAAGAACTAAGCAATCTTTCATCTAGTTTATTTGTAAAGTGTATTTCTATGTTAACATAAATTTTAAAAGTTTCATATATTTGAATACATTGCAGTTATGTTTACTAATATTAAATATAAATATGCAGCATGATATTTAACCGACATGTTAAAGATGTGACTGATAACTGCATTAATACATCAGCTTTGACTTCCTATAATTTAATTGCAGACAGAACTTTTTCCTATTGTGATAATATAATATAAGTTATTTTTGAGTGACAATCTATTATGTGTGCTTTGTTTCTTGGTAGATGATGATGTACCTGCAGATATGGTTGCAGAAGAATCGGGTCCTGGTGCACAAAATAGTCCATACCAACTTCGCAGAAAAACTCTTTTACCTAAAAGAACAGCTTGTCCTGCAAAGAGCAATATGGAGGTATTTTAAAAAACTTTTTAGAGTAGATAAATAACAACTGTGGGCATAATCTAGTCCAGAGAGTTTTGTGAAAGGAGCATATGTAAGAATACCAATACCAATAAAAAATTGAAGGAGATTGGTTGGGATGCTTGACTGAATCTAGTAGCTAAAATGTTTAAAATGCTTTTCCTTTTTTCTTGTCAGGGTGCTTCTACTTCAGCTACAGAAAACTTCGGCCATCGAGCGAAACGTGCTAGAGTATCTGGAAAATTACAGGATTTATCAGGTAATTCCTGTTGAATGGGATGGAGTGCTGTGTAAAAAAAATTAGTCTTCCATGTTTTGTTTGAATTTTTAAAATGGAAAGCAATTAGGATGTTGACTTTAGACCTCTTTGTTTGAAATAATCTGATTTTAATATCAAACAAGATAGTAAGGTCTGTGTAGCAAGTAGTTCTGTTTGCCATGTAGATGAGAAATAATTTTAATTGATAGATGCAATTAATAGCACTTCTGAACAATGCCATTCTATGAGTCATTTTAGAAGGAAGTAGAAAAATCTCAGCCTCTTATAGGACTGTGATCTTGAAATATTCCAACCTCAGAACACCTGTCTTTGAGTGTTCTAGCATGAATTGTGTTTTCTAAAGTTATGTTCCAAGCATGAGACAACTTAGTTGTTTTAAGAGGTGTCATTTTGAGGCTTTTGCAAAAACTCCAGTTGAGCTGATATTCTTTGGCTTGTGATTGGCCTTGCGTGTTTCCTCAAATTTATTGTAGCTTAGCCAGATTGCAACAAAAACCAGCAGCATGTTCTTGCTATTATTGGCTGAGACCGGATGACATTATATGGGGAAAGGAAACAGTTAAACATAGTGGACAGAAGACTTTAACAGTTGCATGTTGCTAGCCTAGTTTGTATGTTAAGGGCTGTGGTTCTTCTGAGGAAGTTAAACTTCGTGTATATTGCTATTTTATGGTGCTTTATTTTGCAGGTTGAAAATGAAAAGATAAAGGTGTACACTAATTTATTTTGAACAGAAGTATTTCCAGTGCTGTTGATTAAATGTCTAGCACAATGTTAGTTCGGTTGATGTGTATTTACACCTTGTCTTGGTAGTAATGTTAATGTTTATGCAGTTTATTTTATTCATTAAATTGGTATGCTGTTCACTTCACTGTCAAAGTGCCTCTTTGCAGCTTAAGTAGCAGCAAGAATCCCACTTGTCATCCCCCCTTGTCAGTCAGTTGCCAGCTATACGAAGCCCGCAAAAGTTTCTTCCCCTTCCTGCTTCTCTTGAGAGCCAGAGGTAGGGGAGGTTCAGTGGACACAACAATGAGGAACAGGTGGCTGTTCCTGCATACTGCCCTCGCCTGCATCCCCTGTCTGAAGGATGCAGGGAGGGCAGGTGGAGGATGAGCGGCCCGAGCCAGCGGGTGAGGGATGCATGGGCAGGAGGCAGAGCTGAAGGGGTGGTGAGGCTGACCCGTGGCCCAGTAATCTCTAACTGTCTGCAGGGCTCCGCAACCTCAGTATAGCTGCAAAGCACAAACAGAGAATGGAGAACTTTTTATCTCCTTCTCTTCCTATATTTTCCTATCATCCAGACAGCTGAACTCACACCAGCCTGAGTGCTATGTCTTTACAAGCTCTCATTTTATACCCTTAATGACGAACCTATGACATGCCTGCCTTGTTCACTGTTTCCAATCTCAGTCTTTGTCCTTGCCAAAGTAACAAAATGCGTTCTGGAACCAACCATTGAAAATTAACTCCTCTTTCAATGAACTTCCTGGTTAGGAATTGATATTCTTTTCTTAAGTCTCTTACTCTTCCTGTGAATGGTGAAAAATGGATCCAACAGGCCCACCAGAAGTTTGGAATGGGCCTACCGGAAGTTCAGAAAGCCCCTTGAAGCCTGGGGAGGGCGAAAAACAGCCCAACGGGCCTCCTGAAACTTTATTTCTGAATTTCTGGTAGGCCCATTGGGCCTGGTTTTTGTCATCCTTTTGGCACCCAAGCAAAAAAAGATTAGCCATTACTGTCTTATACAATACTATGCTGCAAGCAAAGCTGTTTTGTGTATTCCTTTGTTCTTCATCAGCAAAGGTGGCTATCTACACTGTTTTGTAGACCCGTGAAAAACGAATTTCCGTGAAGTATAGGAAATACCGTATTTTTCGCTCTATAAGACGCACCTGCTGATAAGACGCACCTAGATTTTAGAGGAGGAAAATAGAAAAAAAATATTTTGAGCCAAAAAGGGGAGAGGAAGAGAGGAAGGAGTGAAAGAAGGGAGGGAGGGAGGAAAGAAGGGAGGAAGGAAAAGGAAAGCAAGAAATGGAGGGAGGAAAGGAAGGAAGGAAAGAAAGAAAGAAAGAGGGAAGGAACAGGAACAGAGGAAGGAAGCAAGGAAACTTATGAAAGGGGAGAGTAAGAGAGAAAGGACTGAAGGGAGGGAGGGAGGGAAGAAGGTAGGAAGGAGAAAGAAAAGAAGAAATAGAGGAAGGGAAGGGAAAAGAGAGAAAGAAAAAGAGCAAGAAAGAAAGCAAGAAAGAGAGAAAGAAAGAAAATGAAAGAGAAATAAAAATAGAGAGGGGGAATGAAAGAAATGGAAGGAGGGAAGGAAGGAGAGAAAGCAAGAGAAAGAAAGAAAGCAAGAGAAAGAAAAAAGAATGAAAGAGCAAGAGAGCAAGAGAGAAAAAGAAAGAAAGAAAGAAAGAAAGAAAGAAAGGCAACTTCAAAGAAAGGCTCACTGAGCATCTCTCACTCTCTCTCTTTCTATCCCTCTTTCTTTCTTTCTCTTCCTTTCTCTCTCTCCTCTTCCTTTATCTCCTCTCTCTCCCTCCCTCTCTCTTTCTCTCCCCCCTCTCCCCCTTTCCCTCTCTCTTTCTCTCTCTCCCTCTCTTGCTATCTCTCCCCCCTCTCCCACTCTCTTTCTCCCTCTCCCTCTCTTTCTCTCTCTCCCCCTCTCTCTTTCTCTCTCTCCCCCCCTTTTCTCTCACTCTCTTTCTCACTATCTTGCTGTCTGTTGCTCTCACTCTCGTTCTCTCTCCGTTCTTCTCAGCGGTGAGGCACGCCCGCCCTGCCCGCCTCACCTTTGCCGAGAGCTCTCAGCAAGGGGGTTGTAGGAGAGGCGGGGCCGGCGGCAAAGGCGATATTCAATGTCGGGGGCGCACGGGCGGTTGCACGCGCTCCCTATCTCCCTGCTAGCCCACTCGGAATATTCAAAATAAGAAAAACCTTCACCGGCAAAGGATTTTCTTATTTTGAATATTCCGAGTGGGCTAGCAGGGAGATAGGGAGCGCGTGCAACCGCCCGTGCGCCCCCGACATTGAATATCGCCTTCGCCGGCCTCCGCTGAGAAAAGCCTTTGCTGGCATTTCCTCTCGGTGTCAAGGAGCGGCGGGCGGAGAGAGGGAAGGGGGGGGCAGCGGCGTCCCTCCTGGCCTTGGCGGGCCGCCCGACTCTCCCCACCTCCTGCAAACGCGGCGGGCGGCGAGGGGAGAGCGAGGAGCCGGTTCCGGCGGGCGCGGGGCTTGGCTGGCTGGCTGGCAGGGGGAGCGCCGCTGGTGGTGCGGAGGGAGACCCTCCTCCGGGAGGGAGGGGGCCAGGCAGCAGCTAGCCAGCCGGCGGGATGGCGCTTCCAAGTTCGCAGCCTCCCCCCCCTCCCTGCCTGCATCTTCGCTCCATAAGACGGGGCTGATTTTTCTTCCCAGTTTGGGAGGAAAAAAACTGCGTCTTATGGAGCGAAAAATACGGTATATATTTTTTATGTATTTAATAATAATAATAATAATAATAATAATAATAATAATAATAATAATAATTTATTAGATTTGTATGCCACCCCTCTCCGAAGACTCGGGGCGGCTCACAACAAGCGATAAAACAATATTGTACAGGCACAAATCTAATATTAAGAAAAAAACTAAAAACCCTATCAATTTAAAAAACCAAACAGCACATACATACCAAACATAAATTATAATAAGCCTGGGGGAAAGGTGTCTCAAATCCCCCATGCCTGGCGGTATAGATGGGTCTTAAGTAGTTTACGGAAGACAAGGAGGGTGGGAGCAGTTCTAATCTCCGGGGGGAGTTGATTCCAGAGGGCCGGGGCCGCCACAGAGAAGGCTCTTCCCCTGGGGCCCGCCAGACAACATTGTTTAGTCGACGGGACCCGGAGAAGGCCAACTCTGTGGGACCTTATCGGCCGCTGGGATTCGTGCGGTAGTAGGCGGTTCCAGAGGTATTCTGGTCCAATGCCATGTAGGGCTTTAAAGGTCATGACCAACACTTTGAATTGTGACCGGAAACTGATCAGCAGCCAATGCAGGCCACGGAGTGTTGTAGAAACGTGGGCGAATCTGGGAAGCCCCACGATGGCTCTCGCGGCTGCGTTCTGCACGATCTGAAGTTTCCGAACACTTTTCAGAGGTAGCCCCATGTAGAGAGCGTTGCAGTAATCGAACCTCGAGGTGATAAGGGCATGAGTGACTGTGAGCAATGACTCCCTGTCCAAATAGGGCCGCAACTGGTGCACCAGGCGAACCTGGGCAAACGCCCTCCTCGCCACAGCCGAAAGATGATGTTCCAATGTCAGCTGTGGGTCGAGGAGGACGCCCAAGTTGCGCACCCTCTCTGAGGGGGTCAGTAGTTCCCCCCCCAGGGTAATGGACGGACAGATGGAATTGTCCTTGGGAGGCAACACCCACAGCCACTCCATCTTGTCTGGATTGAGTTTGAGTTTGTTGACACCCATTCAGTCCCCAACAGCCTCCAGGCACCGGCACATCACTTCCACTGTTTCGCTGACTGTCATGGGGTGGAGATGTACAACTGGGTATCATCCGCACATTGATGATACCTCACCCCATGCCCTTGGATGATCTCACCCAGCGGTTTCATGTAGATATTAAATAGCAGGGGGGAGAGGACCGACCCCTGAGGTACCCCACAAGGGAGAAACCTAGAGGTCGACCTCTGAACCCCCACTAACACCGACTGCGACCAACCGGAGAGGTAGGAGGAGAACCACTGGAGAACAGTGCCTCCCACTCCCAACCCCTCCAGTCGGCGCAGAAGGATACCATGGTCGATGGTATCGAAAGCCGCTGAGAGGTCAAGAAGCACCAGGACAGAGGACAAGCCCCTGTCCCGGGCCCGCCAGAGATCATCCATCAACGCGACCAAAGCAGTTTCCGTGCTGTAACCGGGCCTGAAACCCGACTGTTGAGGCCCTAGATAATCGGCTTCTTCCAAGGACCGCTGGAGTTGGAGCGCCACCACCTTCTCAACAACCTTCCCCATAAAGGGAAGGTTGGAGACTGGACGGTAGTTATTAAGCACGGCTGGGTCCAGGGAAGGCTTCTTGAGGAGGGGGCGCACAAGTGCCTCCTTATAAGGAGCCGGGAAGGACCCCCTCCCCAAGGAGGCGGTGACAATCTCCTGGACCCAGCTCCGTGTCACCTCTCTACTGGCCGAAACCAACCAAGAGGGACACGGATCCAGTAAGCAGGTGGCAGAACTCACAGCTCCAATGGCCTTGTCCACTTCATCAGGTGTCACCAAGTCAAACTCCTCCCAGACAGATGGACAAAGACGTTTAGCCCCAGTCACCTCGACTGACTCATTGTCAGCCAATATTGCTATGCAATTGGAGTCAAGTTCCGCTCGGATCCGAGCGACTTTATCAGCGAAAAACGAGTTAAATTCCTCAGCACTGCCCTGCAAGGGTTCCCCAACTCCCCCCTGATTTAGAAGGGAATGGGAGGGATTCCGCTGATGCAATCAAGGCGGCATGGTACGTGCATCTTGCCGCCTTGAGCGCCACTTTGTAAGTCTTAATAAAAGCTCTTACCAGTGTTCGATCGGATTCGGACTTACTCTTCCTCCATCGCTTCTCTAGACGTCTCTTCTGGCATTTCAACTCCCGGAGCTCCTCGTTGAACCATGGAGCTCTACGGGGTTTAGTGCCACAGAGAGGTCGCAGTGGCGCAATTCGGTCAAGAGCCTCCGCTGCAGCCTTGTTCCAGGCCTCAGCAAGAGACTCTGCCGAGCTGTGGACGAGCGAATCTGGTAAAACCCCAAGCGCCTTCTGAAAGCCCTCAGGGTCCATCAGGCGTCTGGGGCAGAACCTCCTAATCGGTTCCGCCTCCCTGCGGGGGAGGATTGGAGCCAGGAAGTTGAGCCGTAGTAGAAAATGGTCTGACCATGACAAAGGCAATGCTTCTAAGTCCCTTAGTCTCAAACCACTATTCAATTGCTCCGAGAGGAATACCATGTCGGGTGTGTGTCCACCCTCGTGAGTCGGACCCTGAACTACTTGAGTCAGGTCCATGGCTGTCATGGTGGCCATGAACTCCTGTGCTAATCCTGAGGAACCGCCGAGCGACGGCAGATTGAAGTCCCCCAGGACAATGAGTCCGGGGAACTCCACCGCCAGCCCGGCCACCCCTTCGAGCAGCACAGGCAGGGCTGTTGACACGCAGCTGGGAGGCAGGTACGTGAGTAGCAAGCCCACCTGAACCCCTAAGTCCAACTTCACAAGGAGTGACTCACAACCCGCGATCTCAGGAGCAACGAGTCTACGCAGATGGAGGCTCTCCCTGGCTACAATAGCCATTCCTCCCCCCCTTCCCTGGGGTCGAGGCTGGTGCCATATCTGAAACCCGGCTGGACATATTTCCGAGAGAGGCACCCCTCCCTCTGGGCCCAGCCAGGTTTCAGTAACACATGCCAGATCGGCCTCCTCATCCAGGATCAGATCCCGAATGAGGAGAGCTTTATTCACGACCGATCTGGCATTGAGTAGCAGCAGCTTGAGCCCAGGGCCCAGATTACACTCGTCACCAGGGCTCCGGTTTGAGCTCACGGGACCGGAACAAGGGATCGCTATTAAGCAGCGATCTCTTTTTCCTCCAGAACGGCTAGCCCTGTGACTCCCGCCATATCTACCTCTCCCCAGCAGGACCGGGATATTCTGGCCCTCTGTCACCCCAGAGAAAGATACCCCCATCTCTCCTGTCTCTCTACCGCCAGGTAGGCTAAATTCTACATTCATACTGACCCTATTGCTCCCATACATACCGTCCCACTCACCCCACCCGTTCATGTTATAAAAATTGCAATTACCATTTACCTCATCCATACCCCACCCATCCTGCAAGTTAGTCCCACCATTCATTCGATTCATTTCATATATACCTTCCATCTGATCCCAAATATCCATCACTAAAATTACCCCCCAATAAATTAGTTAAAAAATGTATAAAAATTAAAAATAGTTAATTAATTAAAAAGGTTAACCAGTGAGTTATAAAATTAATCTGAGACAATTATATAAATAGAATCAATTAATATAAAACCAGTTCTTGAATAAATAGGTAAATTAAAATTCATCAGTCAATCAGCCAATCCAGAACAGGATGATAATAATGTCTTTAGTAAAATCCTTCATTAAGTCTGTTGTAGTTATAGAGCCATCCACCAGGGGCGCAGTTCTTCAATGTAATGCAATAGGGAATACAGGAAATGAGAATGAGAAATGGGAGCAGGGGGAGGAAGAGGGGGAGGAGACGGCAAAGCGACGATACCAACACCCTCAAAGTTCGACAATTCAGTTTCCACTGTTCACTCTCCCCCAGCTATATCCACTCTGTTCTTTTAATTAGTATTTGGACTTTTAAAACCCACCTTTTGCATTAAACAGTCATTCTATAATGTTTCTCAGCTGGAACTACATGTGATATTCTACCAGTTTCTTTAATAGAGTACAGTAGTACTGTAGAAGAATATTATGAATTTTAATGGATTTAAAGTTTTTAATGGATTTAATGGATTTAAGCCCCCTTTGAAAACCCGTGAAATAGCGAATCCGCAAAAGATGAACTGTGAAGTAGGGAGGGATTACTGTACACAGGAATGTGGAGATTGGATTTTGGAATATGAGCGTGCCTTCCTGGATGGCTCCTTAAAATTATGAGATATCCAAATCTTTTGATTTCTGTCTACTATGTACAAGTATCAGGAAGATGTTAAAAAAAGAAAAGAAAAGAAAGAAAGTTAGTGTTGTTTACTACCTCTCCAAATTGATTGCTAAGCATGGTTGTTTACTGTAATTTACTCAATGTTTTTATCATCATTTTTATAGTGTGTAAAGGTGGAGGCACATACCTATGTTTTATGCTTTGATAAATAACCTACAGGTTGCTGCTTCTTATAACATAATTTCAGTCAAATCATGAGTATAAGAAAGATACAAGATGTCCACGATCTTTCTTGATGAAAATAATCCAGACAATTCAATCTTGTTATTCACATTTTATATTTTAATAGCAGCACCTGCAGAACAGTATCTTCAAGAAAAATTACCTGATGAAGTGGTTCTGAAAATCTTTTCATACTTGCTGGAGCAAGATCTTTGTAGAGCAGCGTGTGTATGTAAACGCTTCAGTGAGCTAGCTAATGATCCAATTTTGTGGTAAGTGAACAGATAATTCTTAATTATTCTGAAATATGCTACATATTTTCAACCAGCAAAAGAAAAATGAATTCCTAGTTTGTTGTTCTTATTACCTTGAATTAAAATAGGTATTGAATGGGTATGATTGATTTTTAATATAACCAGGGATTTTAGTTTAAATTAATTGGATTTATCTTATTGTATCCTACTGTTTCTTTTATATGTTGTAAGTTGCCCCGAAGGTGGGAGGGGTGGCATATAAATCCAATAAATAAATAAATAAATAAATAAAATTAGAATTGCAAGAAATTTTATTTGGCACATACAGTGATCCCCCGATCATTGCGAGGGTTCCGTTCCAGGACCCCCCGCAACGAGCGGGTTTTCGCGAAGTAGCGCTGCGGAAGTAAAAACACCATCTGCGCATGCGCAGATGGTGTTTTTACTTACCAGCAGCGAGGAGCCGAAGATTGGGGTTTCCCCGCCGCCCACACAAACTCCTCGCTGCTGCCGCGCCCGCCGCTCGCCCGCCCTGAAAGGGAAAGCCCCCCCAGGCCGGCTCCGATCCCCCCAGGCCGGCTCCGATCCCCCAGGCCGGCTCCGATCGTTTTAAAACAGGCGCGCCGTTCTCCGCTGACTCCTGGCGAACTTCCCCGCTTTAGGAGTCAGCGGAGAACGGCGCGCCTGTTTTAAAACGATCGGAGCCGGCCGTTTTAAAACAGGCACGCCGTTCTCCGCTGACTCCTGGCGAACTTCCCCGCTTTAGGAGTCAGCGGAGAACGGCGCGCCTGTTTTAAAACGATCGGAGCCAGCCGGCTCCGATCGTTTTAAAACAGGCGCGCCGTTCTCCGCTGACTCCTGGCGAACTTCCCGGGCGAAGGGCGAAGGGCGGGCGAGCGGGTGCTGGGGGGGGCTTCGCCCTCCTGCCAGCAAGAGGGGGAAGACCCAGGGAAGCCGCCCAGCAGCTGATCTGCCCGGCGCCATCTACGCATGCGTGCCCATAGAAAAAAGGGCACGCATGCGCAGATGGTGTTTTGACTTCCGGGTTCAAAAATCGCAAATTACCCTGTTCGCAATGGTCGGGGACGCAATAACCGGGGGATCACTGTACTTCAAACTATATGGATGATTTTGCTATTTTTTAAAAATAGAAATCTATTTCTACAGTCAGAATTGTGGAAGTACTGTTTAATTCCAGGTAAAAAATTCTGAAATCCCCATAGTCAATAGGATTTTTGCTTTTACTAATTTTGTCTTCACCATTGTAAAATTATGTTAATAATGTTTTGATTATCTCCATATCAATATATATTGAATACTGACTGTTAAGTAAACTCCTTAAGTCAAATTTTACTACTAATGACTTTGGGGACACATCTGTGTGGCTTTACAGTCCTACTTAGTTTCTAATTTTAAATAAGATTGGCCAGATGCTGCCACCTGCTGAGATGTAAAGAGTGTAGCTTTTTGAATGACATTTTTAAACAAATACAAAGATTTATAAAATAGAAAAAAAATCAGCAACAGGGAAAACATAAAACAAGAAGCCATTAGAATAAAATTATAATAAAAATATTTAGCGGACTCTAAATATTTAAAAGGGCAGTTCATTTGTCATTAAAAACTTGATATTAGCTAGCACCTAAAAAGATAAATAAAAGCTTTAGCTCTAAACGTTAATGAATTTGAACACAGAGTAAATCATGAATCAATGCTAAAATGTGTTAGTTCTTTCACTTCTTCAGACATTGATTTAAGAAAAGACTGTTTTGTAACAGGTAATATATATCTTTATTTGCAGAATGCATTCTTTCATATAGTTTTATCATGTAGTTCTATGAATGCTGCTCAGAATATGATTGATCAGTTGCTTCGTTTAATTTTTGATTTAGAATTCCAGGAAAAACCAACACATTTTGTTTTTATATAAGAATCTCTAGTAGAAAGAGATGATTAATTTGTGAAGAAAAAAAAGAAAAAAAGAGTTGATAAATGTTCTATTCTGGGTCTATGCAGCTTGAAAACAGAGGAATCCATACATTGATATTTCAAATCAGTCTTTATATATATATAATTTCCTTTTTACAAGCCAAAGTTATGCATGTGAGATAATCTTGGCAAGTTTCTCAGTGAAGGTAATTAAAATATAACAGTTCCGTGGCTAGGCTGCTGCCAAAGATCAAAACTACTCACATCCCTTCATGAGATAAGGAGTCTTCACAGACTTATTTATACAGCTTCCCAGCATCTCGGCAGACAGGGCACTTTTTCTCCAATGATTTTAGCAGGAAAATAAGAGTTATCTAGTGTAATTTGGCTGCGGCTAACAAACATCATCTAATTCCATTGCAAAATGTTGGCACTCCACCCCTAATTCCCCATACACCACCCATAAATACCTATAGGAAGTGGTCAACAATTCCCTAGAGTTACAAACTACTTCCTTTTTCCATAGAAGAATTCTTGTCTTTTTCTTAATCTTCTAAAGCGGGCATCTAGCAAAGGTCCCTGATCTTCCTCCTCCTCTAAGTCAGACTATACTGTCATTGGTATGTCTGACACCTGTGGTGGTCCTTCAATTTCATCTAGGTCTATTTCTTCCTCATTCTTACTTTCTGCATCAGGTGGCAACTGGCCCAGAGTACCAATATGGGCCTGGCTCATCTTCCTCAGAATCTTATCATTACCAGAGTTTGTTTGTTTGTTTGTTTATTTATTAATGAGATTTGTATGCCGCCCCTCTCCGTAGACTCGGGGCGAGGAGTTGGACAAAGAGCACTCACAGC
The DNA here is from genome assembly GCF_031021105.1 of Erythrolamprus reginae. Taxonomy (NCBI): domain Eukaryota; kingdom Metazoa; phylum Chordata; class Lepidosauria; order Squamata; family Dipsadidae; genus Erythrolamprus; species Erythrolamprus reginae. Next base: position 377,601,073 of record NC_091950.1, on the reverse strand, counting down.
AATAAACAATTATGTCTTTTCAATCAGATGTTTCTATAGACCCATAACCTTAATCCCTTGTTCATGTTTGTCCTGGTAGTCAAAGAAATTCATATAAAAAACTACTGTTAATGACTATGGTTTCAGCTGCTCCAAGTCTTCGGAGAGGAGCGGCATAAAAATCTAAAAAATGATAATAAATAATAATAATAATAATAATAATAATAATAATAATAATTTTATCTGTATAGATGATTTCTGTTCTCTTAAAATTTATGCACAATTTTCTATTCATAATTTCATTATTCAGGAAGCGATTATACATGGAAGTATTTGAATATACACGTCCAATGATGCATCCTGAACCTGGTAAATTTTATCAAATAAATCCAGAAGAATATGAACATCCAAATCCATGGAAAGAGAGCTTTCAGCAACTGGTATATATATATTTTTAAAACCTTGTTATTTATGTTGCATTTTTTACAATGGTTGAAATGCTGAAGAACAGTCAAGGATAGCATTACTTAACATTTATTCATCTGCTTTCTTTCCCACTTCAATCAATTTATAGTTTTGAGATCTTGATTCACTTACAACCTTTGCAAGATAGCTTTATTTCTTAAGTTCCTGGTTCAGTTAATTACATTACAATAAAATTACATTAAAATTCCTCATCTCTACACAGATGAAATATAATTCTTAAGAAGTTATTTGGTGCATTCAATATATAGTTCATAGGGGTAAACTGCAATGAAAAAAGTACCTTTTATTTTGAGAAGAATGTTCTATTAGGAACATATTAATAGAAAAACTTAAACTGTAGAAGGAGCTGATCAAAGTGTATGGGAAAATAAGGAGAGTTTAGTTTTTTAAAAAGAAAATAAATGTATGTCTACATTGTAGTATACAGGTAGTCTTCATTTAGCAACCATATTTGGTTACAATTGTTCAGCAAAGTGATAACTAAGTAAATCCATGATTTAGGACCTTATTGCAGCTTTCCTTTGCTTTACAGACCTGCAAAGGTTGTAAATGCAAGGATTGGGCGTAAAATTATTTTTTCATCACCATTCATTAATTATGAAGGTCGCTAAATGAGGGAGTCTATAAAGAAAGACTACTTGTAATATTAATGAAATATATATTACATTGAGTGAGAACTCAAGAATTTAAGTAAAAAATGATTGCAAAAACGGGAAGTTTTGGTACTCAATATGCATACTTTCTGTTCTCGCATAATTTGTGAAATCCAAAAAATTGATACAGGTAAAGCAAATGAATAGTAAATATGACTGATTCAACAGGTTGAGAATTCTTAGAAAATCATTTATTCATTATCTATTTTATTCATAGTCTTCCTCATTTTTGCTGTCTTATGGAAGAGAGAGTGTGTGTGTGTGTGTTTGTGTGTGTAAAGCAATGTGTGTAATGTGTAAAGCAATGGGTAATTGTGTGTGTGTGTGTGTAAAGCAAGCAGTAACACAGCTTAGGCAATGTACAGCAACAAAATGCATAATATTTTTTTTTGCGTTCTTACAATATTAAGCAGTTTTATGGCAAATTCCAGTAAGTTCACTGTTTTTTAAGAACGAAGTTCATGTATTTCAGACAAGAGCACATGCCTAGTGTTGCTTGATAAATTTGGAAGTACCTTAATAAGATTCTAATTAGGTCTATTTTCAACTCCCACCAACCAAATTCTTTTCATATGTGTTCTTGAACTAAACAAGTCTAAAATTTAGAACTATCTACTGAGCACAATTAATGATGTATTGAAATGATGTGAATTATTTCCAGGAGTTTTGCAATGTAGTATATGTTATTAACTCTCTCTGGCGTAGCTCAAAAAGTACAGTTTACCATAACTTAACATTTTTCTTCAAATTTTAGTATAAAGGAGCCCATGTAAAGCAAGGATTTGCTGAACATTTCTATGGCAACCCAGCAAGATACAAAGGAAGAGAAAACATGCTGGTACATTTTAAAATCATCCTAATTGATTGCTAGTATACCTTTTTCAATAGCTATTTATCTCTAAACAGTTCCTTTGTCTTCCTTTAGTATTATGACACCATTGAAGATGCATTAGGCGGTGTACAAGAAGCTCACTTTGATGGACTTATCTTTGTTCACTCGGGCACATACCCAGATGAATGGATATACATTGAATCACCTATAACGATGATTGGTGCAGGTACTTATTTTGAAAACCATCTTAATATCACTTGATTTAATTGGCTATTGTATTTAACCTTCATAAATAGAGCCCTTGTTTTATGGTTATATGAAATATACCAAGGCAATAAACTACAAAAGTAATGTTATTTTTACTACGCCAAGTTTTGACAGCACTCTTTATTTCATTTCATATTGGGGTTTTTTTCTGAGAAAACATTAAAAACTTGAATAAGTTCATCCATTCTTCTCTTTCCCAATAGAAAAAAGTCCAGCCTCATCAGGTTTTTTTCTTAGAAAGAGACCAGCATTTAAATTTATCTATTTTATTTTATTTATTGTATTTATATGCCGCTCATTCCAAATGGACTCTGAGTGGCTAAATTGTTTACCTCCTTTCTTTTAATCTAGTATTTCAAATAAACCAACTTATTTTGCAATAGATAATTTTTCTTTTTGTTGATTATTTTATTGTTCTTCCACTTTACTCCTAGCTAAAGTAGAAATGATTATATATTTTCCACTTTTGATAAAACTAATTCACTTTATTTTTTGGCTCCTATATACAGTGATACCTTGTCTTACAAACTTAATTTGTTCCAGGACGAGGTTCGTAAGGTGATAAGTTTGTAAGACGAAACAATGTTTCCCATAGGAATCAATGGAAAAGTGATTAATACGTGCAAGCCCAAAATTCACCCCCTTTGCCAGCCGTTTTCGTGCTGGTGAGATTCCCCTGAGGCTTCCCTCCATGGGAAACCCCACCTCCGAACTTCCGCGTTTTTGCGATGCTGCGGGGGAATCCCAGCAGGAGAATCTCAGCATCGCAAAAACGGGCGCTTCAGAAGTCCGGAGGTGGGGTTTCCCAGCGAGGGAAGCCTCAGCGAAATCGCAGCATTGCAAATGGTGGGTTCGTAAGGTGAAAATAGTTCGGAAGAAGAGGCAAAAAAATCTTAAACCCCGGGTTCGTATCTTGAAAAGTTCGTATGACAAGGGGTTCGTAAGACGAGGTATCACTGTACTCGATACTGCATTTTTTGTTGCTAAAGCATTTCTACCAACCCTTTATTAAGGACCAGCTTAATAAACACGTTTCCTTAATAGTGATGTTATTATAAATTTCTTAATTATGTTGGAGTTTTTTACTTTTGTATTCTGCAATGGAAAGTCTCTATACCAGTGATTTCCAACCTTTTTTGAGCCGCGGCACATTTTTTACATTTACAAAATCCTGGGGCACACTACCAACCAAAATTACACAAAATAACAATCTAAGACACTCTCCTCTCTTTTCCCATCCCTGTCTCCTCCCCTCCTTGTGTGTGTGTGTGTGTTTGTATACTCTTGAACCATTTCTCTTCCTCTCTTTCTTTCTTTCTCTCTCTCTTTCTAGTACACCACGCAGCAGCAGCAGCATTGGGCAGTAGCCGTGGTGGGGTGGCAGGGTGGTCAGCTGTGAGGCGGAGCTCTGGAAAGGAGATACCGATGGCGGCGGCTGGACGTGTTGATAGACGCCATACATGCTGTGGCTGGGCATGGGCGTGGGGTTGGAGCCTCCATCCCGGCCCAGCCAGCGGGCCAGTGCCAGCCCCGCAGTGCCAGCATGTACGGTGTCTAGCAACACATCCAGCCGCCGCCATCAGTGCCTCCGTTTGGGAGCTCCACCTCACAGCTGACCACCCTGCCGCTGCCCCATGGCTACTGCCCAATGCTGCTGCTGCGGCGTGGTGTACACTGTTGCCTGCTGCTGCTAGCGCCCTCCCGCCAGGCCCCAAAGCTCACCTGCTACCGCCGCCAGGGAAGCTCCAGCCGGGCGGGGCGCTGCAGCTGCCAGAAAACTTGGAAGGCGCGAAGAAGGAAGCTCAGCTTCCGGTCTCACAACTTTTTGCTCTTCGCATCCTCAGCAAAAAGTTGCGAGACCAGAAGCTGAGCTTCCTTCTTTGCGGCACACCTGACCATGTCTTGTGGCACACTAGTGTGCCGCGGCACACCGGTTGGGAAACACTGCTCTATACTATAATTCTGCCGCACGAATCCCAGCGACCGGTTAGGTCCCACAGAGTTGGCCTTCTCCGGGTCCCGTCGACTAAACAATGCGGGTTGGCAGGACCCAGGGGAAGAGCCTTCTCTGTGGCGGCTCCGACCCTCTGGAACCAGCTCCCCCCGGAGATTAGGATTGCCCCCACCCTTCTTGCCTTTTGTAAACTCCTTAAAACCCACCTCTGCCGTCAGGCATGGGGGAACTGAGACATCTCCTCTTGCTCTATGTAGTTTTATGTATGGTATATTTGTGTGTATGCTTTTTAAATAATGGGTTTTTAGATTTTTAATATTCGATTTGTTATTGTATATTGTTTTATTGCTGCTGTGAGCTGCCCCGAGTCTGTGGAGAGGGGCGGCAAACAAATCTAATAAATAATAATAATAATAATAAATAAAATAATAATGGATAATAATAATAATAATAATAATAATAATAATAATAATAATAATAATAATAATAATAATAATAATAATAATTCCATGCAATGGTTTGCTTCATTGTTTTTCTCCATTGGATACAATTTTATTGTCAATAAATTTCCCTTTTGTCCTAAATGTTAGTTTAGTTTAAAGATGCTAGTTTGGCACCTCACATTAGCACATAATGTCTTTCAATAAATCATGAATAGGTTTTGGCCACTTCTTATGTTATGTCTTGATTTTTTTAATATATACTGTATATATATATATGGTTTCCTTTTGGGACATATATATAAAGCAATGGTTTTCTTTTGGGACATGTTACCATTATTCTAAACAGAAAACAAATCGCATTATGATGTAGTATTAAATGCCAAAAATAAAGGAGTCTAGTGGCTGACATGGTTAGGATGCTGGGTTGACTAATAGCAATGGTGGGATGAGCTCCCATCATTCACTCCAGGTCCTACCAACCTCACAGTTTGAAAACAAGTTATCACAAGTAGATAAGTACCACTTCAGTGGGTGCGGTAATGGGGATATGAAAAACGTTCCTAGTCCAGTGTCCCCTAGCCTAGGCAACAGTGATGACAGTGACTAATTATTTCAAACCAGAAGTGCTTGAGAACGCTTCTGACACAAAAATGACATGCCAAAAGGAAAAAGACAACCTGCCAACATTGAGACATTGGAGACTAAGGTATCATGGTTGGTTGCGCAGTCAGCCAGATGTTTAGACTGGATTTAGAATTTGTCAAGTCCTTCCCAAAGACCTGGATAGACAGATGTTACTTAATAATATTAAAGCTGCCTTTTGCAATTGACTGATATAACTACCGTATTTTCCCCAAAATAAGACAGGGCCTTATATTTTTTTGAACCCCAAAATATGACCTGGGCCTTATTATCCAGGATAGGTGTTTATTATTTTGGAGGTGTGATAGGCAGCAAGCATGAGACTGGATGTCCCATCGCCACTGCCTCCCCTCCCTGTTCTTGGAATCAGTCAAGCTGGCCTGCCATCACAACCTTGCAGAGCAGAACTCTGCAAGTTTTGTTGTGCCATTGCATGCACGAACTGCAGGACTGCCGCAAGCTTCATCACACAGCACAGCTGGGGTCCTGCTGCTGTTCGTGCATGCAATCACACAAGCCTTGCAGAGTCTTGCTGCACAAGGCAGCAGTGGTAGCGAGGCGAGTCTCACAGACTCATTTCTGGCAGGTGGGATGCTTTGGGCCATGAGATGCGTATCCTACCTGAAACTTTAGAAGACAGGAAGATTTCTTGCATGCAGCCAAAAGGTTCCTGCCAGGAGAGAGTGTGGGGGGAAAGAAGTAGGAAAGTCAGGTGCTTTGCTTCAGGGAGCCCGCAAGAGTTTCTCCCTCCATCATGTCCCCATGAGGGACATGATGGGAGAAAGAATAAAAATTTTCAAGTGCTGTTTTCATAATCTAATACAATGCAATGTAATGATTAAGGAGCAGGAAAATTAGGGTTCTAAACTCTCAGCCACAGAAACTCAGGTGTGACTTTGGGCCAGTCACTGACCCTCAGTCCAAATGTGTGATGGGATTAAAACCAGGGGAAGAAGTACAATATAAGCTACCTTGAACTTCTGTTTCAAACAAACAAATAAATATAAACCTAATGAATAAGTGAACATGTATGTATATGCATATGCATATTCCAGTCTTGTAATCAAAGACATTAGGAGCCAGCAAAAATATTTAATCACCTGCTTGGCTGCCTCCAAATCAAAATCTTCTAGTACATTCCTGAATTGATTTAACTTCCATGGACATTAATGGATCTTCTTGATTGTATTCCATGTTCCATTGATCATTGCACACAGAAGAAAATAATATTTGCAGCAAAAGAAAGAATACCGGGATTTGATCGGAAGCATCATAGTGAGACAATCTGGAAACAGTGGGCTCTAAAGAGCTCCACAAAATTTCAGGCTGACAAACCTTTGTCAGGGGGTCTTTGGACCAGATCCGTCCTGTAGGGACTGAGAAAAATTGAGAGGCACCCTGGAAGACCAAGTGGGACAGGCAAGTTCCTTGGAGGCTCTTTGATTCGACAGTGGTGGTGTTGGTAATGGTGGCCATCATAAAGCTGGGACAACTGGAATAAGCATTGTGCAGCTAATGGCAACTAATTGGTATGGGAGAAACAATGGATGTAGACACACAAAGCGGAAGTTTAAACACCAGCCCAGAATAGAGAGTGAGATAATTAAAGTACTATAAGAAGAAACCCGAAATAAAACAACTGTGTAAGAAGATTGGAATTAAATTTAAATTTCGAATCTTAAAGGAAGAACAAAGGAATGTGTAAATAACAAGCAAACAAACTAGCAAGCAAGCAAGCCTTGTGAAGGAAATTTTATAATTGGACTTGGAATTGGATTTTAATTTTGAATTTGGGAAATATAATATTAAGACGAAAATTAGGGAATATTTAAACGTGAATTTAATACCGAAAGTGATTATATTGTTATTTTGTTGATTGGAATTGTGGAGTGGAGAGAGAGACATCTAGTGGCTGGAAAAAAGAATTGCAACAAATAATTTGTAAGCTGAAAAACTGCTTTTGTTTTTTACAAAGTGTCCTTAATTTACAAGCCATGATAAGTTTTAAGGAGAGATTGTTTCCTTTCAAGCTGTTTGATCTCGACAACAGAAGGTGGATTAATAGAACTCTAAACTGAAGTTAAAACAGCATGGAAACAACAAAATGTCCCAGGAATTAATTGAAATGATTAATGAACTGAAAGAATTGATTAAAACGACGCTTGGACTATTCAAATTTGATGAACCACAAAACATGCTAGAACATACCCAAGTGGATAAAGAAATAATGAAAGAGAAGCAAGAACTTAGCTTTGAAGAAAAAAAATGATTATAACATTGGGAATAATAATGTAAGAAAGAGAAGGTTTAGGGGAAAAGTAACAAAAAAAGGAAGCGAAGGGAAGAAAAGGGAAAGTTAATAATTACATGGGTTAACAGTGGTGAAAATGGAGAGAATGGAAAGAAACAATGGAGAAAAGGAAAGGAGAAGAGACTAGGTTCAAAAGAAACAAATGAATACACTGGGATTAACAGTGAGAAGAAGAGGAAAAGGGGGGGAAATGGAGTAGATGGGATCTTAAGGCAAACTAAGCAAGTAAGGCTTAAATGTTAGAGAAAAGAAACAGAAGAAGGAAGGACGGGGTCAATGGCCGCGGTGCCACGGGGCTCCCTCGTTTCCAAGAGGGTAGCCCCAAATCCCCACCGTTTGGGGGGTCTCGGTTTCAACGAACCAGACCTGATCCTCCCTGCAGGGGAGGTGACGTCTGGGACCGCTGCTGGAGGCCTGGTTGGGGGTTGGCAAACCCCTGTCGGGCGAACCAGCTTGGTCTCGCACCGGCGGTGGAGTGAGAGTTGGCCAGGCAACAATGCCTGTGTCGGCATTAGCCACGGACAACAACGCGTTGCAGGAGATTGATAAAGACTGGAACCATCATTATTACTTTAAATTTTTACCTTTCCCTTTTCCCCCCTTCTCTTTTCTTTGTTAACCCTTTTATATATTTTCTATTCTATACATTTAATTTTCTTTCTTTTTTCCTATAATTCTATATTTTTAATTTTTATAATTGTAGTTTATTTATTTTATAACTGTTACTTTCATTTATTTTTAACGTTTATATAATAGGAATTCTTTTTAATTAGGTTTGTAATTTGACTAATTTGACAATATTTGGGAATACCAATGGGTTTATTTCTTCCCCTTTGACTATGCCATTAAAAAGGTTCTATTTTTTAATATAAATTTTTTAGGGACTTTTTATTAACAGGCATCAAATATTTATAAATGGTTTTTGATTATACATGAAAATTGATATGGAAAAGATATGGAAATTTTTAAAAATATATTAGCTAAATTTTTATGAGGTATTAAAAATTATGAACAGCTTAAAAGTTGTAACATGGACTATATTTTGCTTATTTGTATAATTGGTGAAAAATGAGCAGCTATTGTTATCCAGATGTTAAAAGTAAAGGAGGCAGTATTGAACTTGTAGTATACAACCTTTTGAAATTGACATATTCTAAACAAATTGTTGTCATTGGTATGTTTTTATTGTATTGTGATTGGAGAGAAAAAAATAAAAATTCTTTGCAAAAAAAAAAGAAACAAGATACAATAATTATAAAAATAAAAATAAAGATAAGAGAATGTGAGGATGAGAGAATTTTTTTAAAGAGGTGGCGTGCATGGTGGGAGGCCAAAGGAAAATGGTTTAAGGAATAATTAAAGGAAAAGATGGGAAATATAATATTTATAACCGAATTGTATTATGACTAATACGTGTAATTATAATATTTGAATAAGGTGATATGGTAAATGAAATGGAAAGAAAGGAAGGAAGTGTGTTATAAAGTATATTTAAAACTTTGAATATCAATATTTATGATTGTAATAAATGAAATTAGCGAAAGTAATACCTGTAGGCATAAGTGATTCATATTTAGATTAACATTTGTAAGTGTAAAATGTAGATGATTGTTTATAAGTTGATGTTGATAAGAGTCAGGTTACAAGCGGTGTGCCACAAGGGTCTGTTCTGGGTCCTATTCTTTTTAATATGTTTGTGAGTGACATAGGGGAAGGTTTGGTAGGGAAGGTTTGCCTATTTGCCAATGACTCTAAAGTGTGCAATAGGGTTGATATTCCTGGAGGCGTCTGTAATATGGTAAATGATTTAGCTTTACTAGATAAATGGTCAAAGCAATGGAAACTGCAGTTTAATGTTTCCAAATGTAAAATAATGCACTTGGGGAAAAGGAATCCTCAATCTGAGTATTGTATTGGCAGTTCTGTGTTAGCAAATACAGTGGTCCCCCAATTATCGCGAGGGTTCCGTTCCAGGACCCCTCGCAATGATCGGTTTTTCGCGAAGTAGCGGTGCGGAAGTAAAAACACCATCTGCGCATGCGCAGATGGTGTTTTTACTTCCGCCGCAGCAGCGAGGAGCCGAAGATTGGGGTTTCCCCGCCGCCCACGCAAACTCCTCGCTGCTGCCGCGCCCGCCGCTTGTCTTGTCCGCCCGCCACTTGTCCGCCGCCTGCCTGCCCGTGCGCCCGCCACGCGCCCGCCCTTCGCCCGCCCACGCCATTCGCTCGCGCCGCTTCCCAGCTGAGTCCTGAAGCCAGAAGGCAAAGGCGAACTTCCGCGTTTGGCTTCGGGACTCAGCTGGGAAGCGGCGCTGGGGTTTCCCCACCGCCCACGCAAACTCCTCGCTGCCGCTCGCCCGCCCACGCCATTCGCTCGCGCCGCTTCCCAGCTGAGTCCTGAAGCCAAACGCGGAAGTTCGCTTCAGGACTCAGCTGGGAAGCGGCGCGAGCGAACGGCGTGGGCGGGCGAAGGGCGGGCGAGCGGCAGCGAGGAGTTTGCGTGGGCGGTGGGGAAACCCCAGCGCCGCTTCCCAGCTGAGTCCCGAAGCCAAACGCGGAAGTTCGCCTTTGCCTTCTGGCTTCAGGACTCAGCTGGGAAGCGGCGCGAGTGAACGGCGTGGGCGGGCGGGCGGCGGGCGAGCGGCGGGCGCGCGGGCAGGCAGGCGGCGGACAAGCGGCGGGCGCGAGGAGTTTGCGTGGGCGGTGGGGAAACTCCTCGCTGATGCCCGCCGCTCGCCCTCCCGCCAGCAAGAGGGGGAAGACCCAGGGAAGCCGCCCAGCAGCTGATCTGCCCGGCGCCATCTACGCATGCGTGGCCATAGAAAAAAGGGCACACATGCGCAGATGGTGTTTTGACTTCCGGGTTGAAAAATCGCGATTTAGCCTTTCGCAATGATCGGGATCGCGAAACGCGGGGGATCACTGTACTTCAGAAGAAAAGGATTTAGGGGTAGTGATTTCTGACAGTCTCAAAATGGGTGAACAGTGCAGTCAGGCGGTAGGGAAAGCAAGTAGGATGCTTGGCTGCATAGCTAGAGGTATAACAAGCAGGAAGAGGGAGATTGTGATCCCGCTGTATAGAGCGCTGGTGAGACCCCATTTGGAATACTGTGTTCAGTTCTGGAGACCTCACCTACAAAAAGATATTGACAAAATTGAACGGGTCCAAAGACGGGCTACAAGAATGGTGGAAGGTCTTAAGCATAAAACGTATCAGGAAAGACTTAATGAACTCAATCTGTATAGTCTGGAGGACAGAAGGAAAAGGGGGGACATGATCGAAACATTTAAATATATTAAAGGGTTAAATAAGGTCCAGGAGGGAAGTGTTTTTAATAGGAAAGTGAACACAAGAACAAGGGGACACAATCTGAAGTTAGTTGGGGGAAAGATCAAAAGCAACATGAGAAAATATTATTTTACTGAAAGAGTAGTAGATCCTTGGAACAAACTTCCAGCAGACGTGGTAGATAAATCCATAGTAACTGAATTTAAACATGCCTGGGATAAACATATATCCATCCTAAGATAAAATACAGAAAATAGTATAAGGGCAGACTAGATGGACCAGGAGGTCTTTTTCTGCCGTCAGACTTCTATGTTTCTATGTTTGATAGTTGAAAAAGGAGATGTGAAAAATAAGCTTAACGAACTTTATTGTTTACGAAGTTAAATGGAAAGGGTACCAAAGAAAAAATGGAATAATATTATATTATTATAACTGATATTGATTCTTAAATAAAATATTTTTTGTGATAAAATGGTAAATAAATGATGTTGGTCCAGCTGATAAAATAAGATATAATGAGAAATTAGAAATTAAGGGTGGAAAGGACTGTTCTTAAAGGGTTTCAACTTGAAAAGGGATTAAGAAAGGTTTGGGGTAAGGGCAAATGGTGATATTGTTTAAATGTCAAAAAAGAAATAGGAGGATTTTTTAAAAAAAAATGGAGAGAAATAATAATATGGCAGAAATGGAAATATATAAATTGTGTTTGGGGATGTTATAAGCTTTCCTTTTTTTAACCCAGTCAATATACTGTTCAGAGAAAACACATTGTTTGTTTGTATGTCTGTAAAAAAGTAAAAAAGAGTCCTATTTGATTAAAGATACTGTTTACATGACACTCTTCTGTTTGTTACATGTTCATATGAGCTTGCTTACAATTACTTCTCTACTGCCTACTGTGAAAGTAGCAGTAGGAGGATGAACATTGGTCACATCTCTGTAGCAGAGCAAAGGAAAAGGAATGGAGCCACTTGCCGTCAATAGGCAAGTGAAAGGCCAGCCAAACTCAATGTGTGGTCCTCAATGGAACTATATTTACATGGAGGGAAGTATGCAGTGGGGCACTGTATCTTAAGTCTCTGGTTGTTCCTGCCAGCTTGGTGTTGTCTGCAAATTTGGTGATTTTCCCATCTATCCCCTTATCCAAATAATTGACAATGATGTTGAAGAGTACTGAGCCTAAAACAGAGCTTTAGAATATCCCATTACATACTTCCCTCCATGTAGACGCAGTTCCATTGTTACAAGTGCAATTAGTCAACCAGTTACAAATCCATCTGATAGTGATGCTGCCTAACACACATCTTATAAAGTAGTAGATTGGATCTACTTTATCAAATGCCTTACTGAAGTTCAAATAAAATATATCCACAGCATTCCTCCATGATCTGTTTTTTAACAAAATTAGCACTGCTGAGATTAAAATTAAAATGATTGTAACTTTATGCTCCTTCTGGTGGTTTTTCAAATAGATATTCATTTGATTAAACATAGTGCAGATGCAAGTACCATTATAACTTATTTTGGTTTTAATAACTATAATAATATATAACAATCTGAGCTGTTCAATACTTTATAATCGGCTCTGTGTTCTGTTTCTCTGCCCTGAATGAGATTATGTTGTGAAGTCAATATTGGCTCATGGCAACACTATGAATAGTTGTTCTCAACTGTGAGTTCTCTCTACAGTTAGGTGACTAATCGTTATTAGAATAGCAACCACCACTGTTATCATATGAATCCATTGCATTGCTGGTTTTCTTTTGTTTGTATATTTTCTTAAATCTTGCCAACCACAAAGATTTTCTCTTTACTTGTCATGTCCACAGTATGAAAATCATTTGTCATTTGAGGTTTGATTAATGTTGTAGTTCCTTCAATTAAAACTGAAATAAATGTCTGACTTAATCTGAGAAAAGGGACATTTTTAAAATTTTTGTAAAATAAAGTTACTAGGCTGAATGCAGACTTAAAATAATTTAAACTTTCATCTGAACTGTTTAATAAACTTTGGTTTTGGGAAAAAAACATGATGGCAGGTCTTACTACTTTTAGCCCTGCTGTTGTGTTCGCATTTACTATACACTTGTACTGTTTTGGGTGTAATGAAATGTAACAATCAGCTTGTAGCAAAAAGTAAAGAACCCCCCCCCCCCCACACACACACATTCATAATAAGAACCCCTCAAATGAGGAAAAGTATTTAATCACAAGTTTCAGATCTGCATGACAATCTAGAGGCCCTAAAATTTCATTTTGGGTCATATAGACCAGAGCAAAGGAAGAGGGTTAAAAGGAACTAGAAACTCTGGTTTATAATTTTCATCTAGTAATTTATTTAAAAATTTTATATTTTTGTAAAGCTCCTGGGAAAGTAGCAGATAAAGTCATTATTGAAAACACAAGAGATTCAACCTTTGTCTTCATGGAGGGATCAGAGGATGCTTATGTTGGTTACATGACAATCAGGGTAAGAAGAAACATGGGAAAATACTTGCCTTGAACCTATTCCACTGAAAGAAATGAATAGCTAATAAAGGGATTTATTGTATGTTATTTCAGTTTAACCCTGATGACAAATCTGCACAACATCACAATGCTCACCATTGCTTAGAGATTACAGTCAACTGCAGTCCAATAATAGATCATTGTATTATTCGAAGTACTTGTACAGGTAGGTAATTTTTTTGTAAAATAAAAAGTAGAAAACATTTGTAGATAACTTAAACTCTGCTTATGTGTGTAATGGAAACTTGCTTTCCTAGGTGATTTCATGTGTTAATATGACTTTTCCACCTATGACAGTCTTTGGGTTCTTGGATCTTTACATTTTAAAATGTGTGTTCACTTGTTCCCAGGTATCCCTAACTGATAATTTATGGTTGGGGTGTGCAAAAGTTCCATTCTGGGGAATACTTGAAAATGTTATGCTTCTTACAGCTCATCCCAATCCAGCTCTTCTAGGAGTGGTCTGGCAGACTTCCAGAACAGGAGGGGGTTTGTTGCATTCCTACTCCACAGAGCTCAAAGCAGAGTATTTTATATATCCCTAATTATTATGTAAATTGCTATATTGCTATTTGTCTTCTACAAGATGCAATTTATTTGGCTTAGTATTATATTTTGAAAGGCGAAGATTGCATAATTGGCAAAAATAATCCAATTGCAAAAATGTAATGTGGTATTTGTCTCACATATATAAAAACAATATGAAAACAATATGAAAAACAAACACATATCTCATTTTTTATATGTACAAACTTCATTTTCAGTTGGTTCTGCAGTTTGTGTTAGTGGCCAAGGGGCATGTCCCACTATCAAGCATTGTAACATAAGTGATTGTGAAAATGTTGGACTCTACATCACAGATCATGCACAGGTGATACTTCTTCCATGTTTCTTTTTTGCTATCTCTTTTATTGTTTTCTTTCTTAACTATTATAACTCATCCTAAAGCCATTATTTTCTTACCTTTTAGGGGATATATGAGGATAATGAGATTTCTAATAATGCATTAGCTGGGATTTGGGTTAAAAACCACGGAAACCCTATTATAAGACGAAATCACATTCACCACGGGCGAGATGTTGGCGTTTTTACATTTGATCATGGCATGGTAATGTATATTTCTCTATGTTCATAAATACACAAGCAAATATTGATAGGTGTATTTTGCGGACAGATTTTTATGTGTATGTATGTCTCTTGGGAAATGAAGCTTTTGTGAACATTCAGGGTATTTTTGTTAGTTCATTAGTCACAATTACCACAGTAATGAAATCTCTTGAACCTATAGAGCAAGTTTATAGTACGATTAGCAAGGAAAATTGAAGTCAAGTATCTTAGACTTAGAAGAAAATTACCTTTGTGATGTCCTTACATTCCATAACACTTACTCTCTGTGTACGTAAGAGACATAATCAATTACCACTTAAAAACATTCACTCTTCTAAAGCTATTTTCAATCCTTCAACTATTGCTCAGAATTGTTTCTGTGCTGGTACTTATATAGTAGTGTGGCAGCTTTTTTAATTGTATCAACTTAAAATATAACTGCAAATTCTCTTTCCTCCCCACCCCCCAAAGCATTGTTACAAAGGAATTGTTTTATATTGTTGCAGTTGGGACGATATTTGCATAAATCCCTTATCACAATATCTTAATTTTGCTATTTTTACAATTACACCTTGACCTAACTCAGAAACTATCATATTTTACTTATGTACTGAATTGGAATTGTCCACAGTTCCAATTCAGAAATATTTAGTATATTGATGGGCATGGTATTGTTTGAATTTCTGCTTCTTGGTGTTGCAACAACACAAGACTTTGTGTTACAAGTTGCTATTTATACAATATTCCTGTTAGTTTAGCACTAGTTAGAACCATTTCTTGGTTGCCAGAATAAGTAGTTACTTTTAAATGAGCTTCCATGTTGATTGTTGCATTTCAGACATTGGACATTATTGCCAAGAACCTGACTTGAGACCCCATATTTCTGATATAAATTATATTTATTATATTCCCTGAGTGCCAGAAACAATATTTGTTTACTAACCTTATATCACTGCAAAGCTTTGATGCTGCTTCTTGCAAAATATTACTGCTAGACAGAATGTTTGACTTCAGAAAAAGAGCAACAGACATGTGATTTTACCTAATTTTAATTCAAAATTAATGTAAAATCCATTTGTTCCAAATTTAATCAAGGGGCTATATTGATACTTTCCTCTAAAATAAAATCTGATAAAAGTCAGATTTATTAAAGTCACATTTCATTACAGATAAAGAGGAATTTTGAATGTTATGATTTAAGATTTAAAATTTTGTTTCAAAATACACATTGTTCTCTATTTGAATGGATTTCTTGCATTTAAAAATTTTCATGTTCAAAAGTACTAGCATCCCCTAAATATCTTTTGAAATAAGCTCAGGTATACATGGGCTAAGGATAGAAATATATATTCAAACATTTTTGTGTGCACTATTGAGTTTTTCTTATCCTTTAGAGATCACATATTTGGTGATAACATAGGGACTTCTCTGGAAGAGTCAGACAATGTTGGTCTTTTGTTTCAGATGTTAAATTTAATGCATCTATGTTAACTTTAATATTTAAAATTTTTAAATCTGCAGTGTATTGTGGAGTTCAATCCACAGAATTGGAGGAGAAGTTCAAAGTGTTGCAAAAACACTTGTAGTTTATATAGCCCTGCTACAATATATAATTTTTGCTATATATTCAACCTTTCTTGAGAAAATAATTCAGGGTTGGTTATGTTAATTAAATGTAATAGCTGTAAAGAAGACTTTTTTTTTCAACTGAAAAAGGGCTTCATATATTCTATTGTTGTTAAGGGTCCAACAGATGGTGTGAAAGAATATGATAACATTTTTCTTAAAAAAAAAAATTCATGCCACACAAATAAATAATAACCAGATTAGCATAGTTTGTTAAAGTGTCAGGCTGAATTCTAGGCTTGCCTTCAGCACAAAGCCGGCTGGGCCAATCCCTCTCTCTGGGACCTAGAAAGAAGACAAAAGCCTTCAAGGACTCTAAGGCACCATAAATGAATGAATGAATGAATGAATGAATGAATGAATGAATGAATGAATGAATGAAACAAACAAACAAACAAACAAACAAACAAACAATTGCAATAGTATTACATATTCTTGTGTGCAGACATGTTTCATTACAGCCATTAAGATAATTTCTTCCTATTGTTTTTCCTTGCCTCCCAACATTCTCTCTTCCCTTCCTCTTCTTCTCCCCCTGTCTTATGTTTAGGGTTATTTTGAAAGTTGCAACATACATAGAAATAGAATAGCTGGTTTTGAAGTGAAAGCATATGCAAATCCTACTGTAGTTCGTTGTGAAATCCACCATGGGCAAACTGGAGGAATCTATGTTCATGAAAAAGGAAGAGGACAATTTATAGAAAATAAAATCTATGCAAACAATTTTGCTGGTGTATGGATTACTTCAAATAGCGATCCAACCATAAGGTACTGTCTTTATTTTAACTTACAGAGATTTACCCTAGGAAGTAATTGCAAAATATTTTCTGTATATTATTTTAATTACTTGGGAATCATCTATTCTTTAAATTAGCATTTGAAACAGAACCCAGAAATTATCTGGATGTGAAAATTTGTATAAACTATTCTAAACTCTCCAGATTAAGAGAACATTATACCTGCAATTATAACATTTGAAAAGTAAGTTTAGATAAGCGATGGGTAATCTTTTACTGTATAAAAGACTATATTGTATTATGTAATTTATTGAGGAATGTGTGATATACAGAATTAAAGCAAACTATTGGTGGGTCCAGGGCTAAAAATGTTTATTTATTTATTTTATTTATTTATTGGATTTGTATGCCGCCCCTCTCCGTAGACTCGGGGTGGCTAAATTTAATTTTTTTTCTTCAATGATATCCTGTTCTCTTGCTTTCTCTGACCCTTCCCTGTCCCTCTTTCCCTAAGCAGCAGACTGCAAAAAGCAGAAAGATGATTTGAACTAGAAATTTGGAGATATATTGGGGAGAGGCAGAGGAGGGAGAGATCAGGTTGAAGCATTTGGAATTAATTTGATGACCCAATTAAAAAAAGATGATACTTAACAATGTTATTTTCTGGTTTTAAACCTTTAGGGGCAATGCAATTTTTAATGGAAATCAAGGTGGAGTCTATATATTTGGTGATGGAAGAGGTCTTATTGAAGGAAATGACATTTATGGTAAACAAACATTTCCTCACTTGCATTTAATGTTCTTTGTGACTTATATGCCATATTCTCTTATACTTTTCTTATTCCAACAGGGAATGCATTAGCAGGAATACAAATTCGGACGAACAGCTGTCCTATTGTTCGGCACAATAAGATTCACGATGGCCAACATGGTGGTATATATGTGGTAAGGATAGTTTTTGAGTAAACATGGGAAGATCCATTATTTAGCTTTATTTTTAATATTAGTTATGTAGACAATTGAGAAAATCATAGCATGAACATGAAGTCCTGGAATTATGGTTCTAAAATGCATGAAATTGAGTGATGAGTTTGCTGTCAACATGGGCTCCTCCTTTTCTCCTATCACTATACACATCTTGAATTGCTGAGAAAATTTCATTCATTCATTCATTCCATTTCATTCCATTCCATTCCTTTATTTATTTATTTATTTATTTATTTATTTATTTATTTATTTATTTATTTATTTATTTATTTATTTATTTATTTATTTATTTATTTATTTATTTATTTCTATGCCGCCCTCCTTGAGGTGACTCAGGGTGCTGTACAACATTATAAATGTAACAATATGTAAAAAATCTAAATTAACAATAAAAAGATTATACAAATTACAAAAATATATTTTAAAAAACCCATACAATCATACACATTCAACCAATTCAATCATACAAAGTATCAGCCAGAGACAGTCTCACCACTCACAGCCCCATGCCCGCTGGCCGAGGTAGGTCTTTAGAGCTTTACGAAAGACAAGGAGGGAGGGAGCGATATGTATCTCCGGAGGGAGTTCATTCCAGAGGGCCGGGGCTGCTGCAGAGAAGGCTCTTCCCCTAGGCCCTACCAGCCGACATTGTCTGGCCGACGGGACCTGGAGTAACTGGCTGCTGGGATACATGAGGCAGAAGACAGTCCCGAAGATAATCTGGTCCTAAGCCACGTAGGACTTTATAGGTCATAACCAACACTTTGAATTGCGCCTGGAGACAAATTGGCAACCAATGCAGCTCACGGAGTGATATAGAAATGTGGGCAGATCAAATGAAGTGTGGTTTGATTTAACAGTGGAACAGTAGATGGAAAATGCATATTTGGGAAGCAGTAATGCAAAACAGTGTTTATTCCCCCCTCCCCCAAGTCTATCCATCTATCTCAGGGGTGTTAAACCTGCGTCGTCATGGCAGCGTCATGTGATGTATCAGGACTTTCCCCCCTTCACTAAGTTAGGCGTGGGTGTGGCCAGCAGTTGACACATCCAGCCCATGGGTCAGGAGTTTGACACCCTGATCGACCTGGTTTTTATGTACTCGACTTTCAGTGACTCTGGGCAATTGAGACAGTGGAATAGCAGAATGCTATTTTCAGAAAGTTGGTTGGTTGGGGGAATGGACAAAATATTTCACATATGAGAGCATGTAGTTCTAGCTGATTGTGACCACAAGATCAAAATATGTGTTTAATTTAAGCAGGGTGGTTTAGTGTGTGGAAAATAAGTGAGGAAGCAGCACTAAGGTGACATGAAAGAGAGGAAGGCTCTGACAAACTTTGGAGAGATGGGTCAGTGTGGCATCTGAGAAAAAAGTTAAGGAAAAAGAGGGCTATAATACCTGAGAGATGACGTGCCCCAGTCTCAAACCTTCCTTATATTTTTGCTTCAGCCAAATGTTTGATTTTGATTTGATTAGACCATGGCCTATCTTGCTCCCCAAATGTTTGCTTCAACTTTGAACAAAACACATTTTTCACTTTGTAGATCCCCCCCCCCCAATTTGCTTGTACCCCAGAACAGAAAAAACCCTTAGAAGGAATTGACTAAATTGATTGCAGGTTGCACTTAATTTGCATACTTTTGTTTTGTTTCAGCATGAAAAAGGCCAAGGTGTGATTGAAGAAAATGAAGTTTACAGTAATACCTTGGCTGGAGTCTGGGTTACAACAGGAAGCACTCCAGTTTTAAGAAGAAATAGAATACATAGTGGCAAACAGGTATGGTTGCTTACTATTGTGTAAGTTATAGCAGCACTAATTTCAAATTTATTTACTATTTTTATGTTTATGCTTTAGGTTGGTGTCTATTTCTATGACAATGGGCATGGAGTATTAGAAGACAATGATATCTATAACCATATGTACTCAGGGGTTCAAATCAGGTAAAATATATTTTTTATTTACTTCCTTAAAAGAGGCTTAGTATATATTGTTTTTATTCAGTGACTTCTCTTCTTTCTCCTTCAAAATGATCCACACACGGAATTGTGTCTATCTGTATTTGTATGTCTTATTGCTTTCTTCTTCTGTTTAATGAGAGTGATTTTTCAAATGATAATTCAAGTGCAGATAGGGAAGGACAGTTGTCATTCATTAAGCATAATTGGGACTTAGGACCTAAGTGGTTGTCTTCGAATGATTAACTTGTAGCTATATGAATAGTCTATCATGGGTGCCACAGGTGGCACACGGAGTCATATCAGCTGGCACACGAGCCGTTGCCCTAGCTCAGCTCCAATGTGCATGTGTGTGCTAGCCAGCTGATTTTTGGCTTGCACAGAGGCTCTGGGAGGGTGTCCTTGGAGAGGGGCGGCATACAAATCTAATAAATAATAATAATAATAATAATAATAATAATAATAATAGTTATTGTTATTGTTATTGTTATTGTTATTGTTAATGTTATTGTTAATGTTATTGTTTTGTTGTTGTTTTGTTGTTGTTGTTGTTATTATTATTATTATCATCATCATCATTATCATCATCATCATTATTATGGCTTCCAGAGAGCCTCCCGGGGAATAGGAGAGGGCGTTCTACCTTCCCCGTAGCTCCAGTTCAAGGAAGCCTTTGGATCCTGCGGAAGGCAAAAAACAAGCCTACTGGGCCCACCAGAAGTTGGGAAACGCCATTTCCAGCCTGCAGAGGGCCTCCAGGGGAAAGCTGTTTTTGCCCTACCCAGACATTGAATTATGGGTGTGGGCACTCGTGCATGTGTGTTTTTATTCATTCATTCATTCATTCATTCATTCATTCATTCATTCATTCATTCATTTATTTATTTATTTATATTTATTTATATATATTCATTCTATTCATTCATTCATTCATTTATTTATTGGATTTGTATGCTGCCCCTCTCCGCAGACTCGGGGAGGCTAACAACAACAATAAAACAGTACATAACAAAGAAAGAGCCCATGCTCTTTCAGCACCCCAGGGAAAAAAGGTTCACCATCACTGGTCTATTATGAAACATGCTTACTTTGTCAGCGCCCTGTGGCTTTCTTGAGATTTTTTTCTTTCTTCAAGTTAGCACGTTGGGGATATGTCAGAGATACAGTACTTTGAGGAATTTCACTGAAAATGACAAATCCTTAAATGGTGGAATGCTATAGTTATAAGATTTTATTACCACTGGGAAAAACTATAATTTTGGAAGCAAAAATGAAACGACACGGGAGGCTCAGATAAAACAAATTCAATCTAGTCGTATTTTAGTCCTATTAAATAGTGAAATTTATCTCACTGTTTAGGAATTCTGCTTGTAGTCAGATGATAGGTATTTAAAGCTGAGCCAGAGAGGATGTGGTTATATTCTTTAATGTTTTCATTTTCTTGTCAGTCTTTACTTCAAAATAAGATTGTTTTATCTGGAAGCATCCCCTTTGCTTACTTTACTAAATGGATTAGCTTGACCAGTAATATTTGCATGAGAAGGAATTGATTTACTGTGCGGTGTCGTGATATCTACTACCAACCACACAGAAGATAAACCTGCTGCCAGCCAATTACATAGCTTCAACCTAGCTCATTGCCTGTGCTTGTCCTAATGTCTTGCCCAAACGAGTCAGTTTGTTCAATGGCTGTTTGATAACATGCAGTTAAAAAGAGCAGCAGCTAATTGGCATGGCCAACTTGCTGCAGCCAACTCACCATGGGACAATCCGCCATGGCCAATTCGCTGCGGGACGACTCATTGTAGGACACTTTAGCAATTACAGTGGTACCTCTACTTAAGAACTTAATTCTTTCTGTGACCAGGTTCTTAGGTAGAAATGTTTGTAAGTACAGTATAAGCAATTTTTCCCATAGGAATCAATGTAAAATCAAATAATGCGTGCAAACCCATTAGGAATGAAATAAAAGCTTGGAATTTGGGTGGGAGGAGGAGGAGGACAGTCACTGCTGAAGGAAAAGGGTGAGGTGAGGGGAATCAAAAAAATCCAAAACTTTAACTTATAGCTTTAAAAAATAAAGAGAGACTCTGAGGCGGCGAGGAGGAGCACGCACCTCCCATACACCTGACACGAGGCTGCCTCTCATACACTGCACCAGAAAGAGAAATCCAGGGGAAATGGCAGGAAACTGGCCGGGCCATCGTGCCGCTCTCAAATTTCCTGAGAAATTTTTCTGGGCTCAGGTTCTTAAGTAGAAAATGGTTCTTAAGAAGAGGCAAATAAAATCTAGATAAGTTCTTAAGTAGAGATACCACTGTATTTAAAATAATTTAAAAAATATTTTATTTTTTGTCTTTCACATTCCATTTTGTCCCTCCTTTTGCATCCTTTCTTTAATATTTCTATTCCATCATTTATTCAATATGAGTTTAACTCTTGTCCCACAGCGAGTTTTCTTGTGGAAAATTGGCCACAGCAAGTTGACCATGATGTGTTGTCTGGTGAATTGTCATAGATCCTATTGAAAGGGGAATTTTTGTTCCCCTCTCTGCAACAATCATTCTCCAAGTAGCTACTTCCCCACAACTCTTGGCAGTGATTTGGAATGGGATCATTGGAGAAAAGGGAATGAAGCAACTCATGGGCTGAAAAGAGTGCGCTTCCCTGTTCTTTGTGACATAAAATCATTTAAAGATAAAATGGGGGGAAAAGTCCTACATAGAGAAAATGCAAAAAAAAAAAGAAGCAAAAAAAAGTAATATGAACTAATCAAGTTTAAATATGCTAAATAATTCTATGAAGTGAGTAGTATGCATGCATATGCTGTCTAGCTGAATACATTTCCTTCAAAGGCAAATCTCAGAGTATGCAAGATTTGGCATTGAGATAAATGCAAATAAATTATTTTTACATGTGCCAGGATGATGTGAGAAGAGAGATTAACGTTCCAGTTCTGGTTTGAACTCATCAAACATACGTAACTAAAATGTTTACATTGCTAGCAGTGCCCTTCCTCTTACAAGTGAATTTTATTTTATTAGTAATAAATTATAAGTACATTTTGAGTAACATGCTTGTTTATGCGCAGAACTGGAAGTAACCCCAAAATTAGACGCAACAAGATTTGGGGAGGCCAGAATGGTGGAATTCTTGTTTATAATTCGGGTAAGTTCAACTTTATTTTGCTTAATTTTTAAAAAATGTTTCCACATTGCCGAGATCTTAAATTTCTCTTTTATCTTATAAAGGGCTTGGTTTTATAGAAGACAATGAAATTTTTGACAATGCAATGGCTGGTGTATGGATTAAGACAGATAGTAATCCTACATTAAGAAGAAACAAAATCCATGATGGCAGAGACGGTGGAATCTGCATATTTAATGGAGGCAGAGGTTAGTGTCTTATCATTTTTGCTATATTTATATTTTAATTATATTTTCTAATAATCTGATGCTGATAAAAATTGAATTCCAGATCTAGAATGTGATCAGAATCTTGACTTGCTTGGAACTGAAAATGCCAGTCCCAAATTGCCTGATTACTGCTTTCATAGCATGTCCAGACAATTGGATTGATGTTAATTTATCATTCGCCTTTAAACTATTCTTTGTAACAGATGGATGATATGTGTCTTTTCTATCCTTGAATGACAATACATTATTTCTTACACCAGAGAAATAAGTTCAAATATTTGTGGTTCTACTGGTTTGGCCAAGCAACCATCTTAAGGACAATTCCAAATTTAATTGTTTTAATTGACTAAGAAACTGTTTCCACTTACTGCGAAAATGGAACTGTAGCTCTCTTGAGCCACCAAAATAGTTTTATGTGCAATACTGTATTCAAAAATATTCCATTGGTGTAATAGTAGCCCCTTTTTTGCATAATGATGAAATTGATTGAAGAAAACAGTATGCAACATTAGCTCATATAGGTCTGATTTGAGGATCCTCCCTCCATTAAATGGTCATAGGAATTCAGCTATGTTTTCAACATAAAATGCTTATTAGTATTAATATTATTGTACTATTATTGTAATGTTGTGCTAATTATAGGAGATATGTGTGCCCTTTAATTTTTTTTTAAAAAAGGATTTCAGACCGAAATTAATGTTTTTGTTTTGGTGATAGGCCTTCTTGAAGAAAATGATATCTTCAGGAATGCACAAGCTGGAGTTCTTATCAGCACAAATAGTCATCCGGTGTTACGGAAAAATAGAATATTTGATGGATTTGCAGCAGGTTTGTGTTTGATTTGTATTGATTTTAGCTCAGAAGAGTGGCAAATTTAAGCAGCTTAGTAATGGTGTTAGGACCTTGCCAATATTAAAGATACACCCTGAGGGACACATGCTGGCATATTAATACATTTAAAAAACAACAGTTTTGCTATTATATCAAAGTTGTGGTTCTCATCCCTTTTTTAGAAGATATAGCCAGAGCACCATGTTTCAAACAGCTTAGCATTCTTCATAACATTTGCAATTATTTCCCCCCAATGTTAGTGGTAGCTATGTTAATTTCTTTAGAGAAAAAAAGTAGTTTCTTATGGCACCATCCCAAGCCAACATAGAAATATAGAAGACTGACGGCAGAAAAAGACCTCATGGTCCATCTAGTCTGCCCTTATACTATTTCCTGTATTTTATCTTACAATGGATATATGTTTATCCCAGGCATGTTTAAATTCAGTTACTGTGGATTTACCAACCACATCTGCTGGAAGTTTGTTCCAAGGATCTACTACTCTTTCAGTAAAATAATATTTTCTCACGTTGCTTTTGATCTTTCCCCCAACTAACTTCAGATTGTGTCCCCTTGTTCTTGTGTTCACTTAAATGAATAGCAGCTGAATTGCTTTATATTGAAATTAAAAAATCTGTAATTTTTTATGAAATGTAATTATCTGCCCAGTCCTCAGTTATATTAACTACGCTGTATAAATATGATCTTTGGGAAATGTTCAAAGAACAGCCATCATTACTAAGATTTAAAACAAGTTAAAACAGCACTTTGCTTTTGTTGACTATACCAGGCTATAATACTAGAGCATCTGAAAGAGTATGGCAGGCTGCATAATAAACATGTAGAATTTCCAAGTAAAAACTGCAATGCTACCCACAGAGTTAACTTTTAAAAAGTATATTTTGTGTACAGTGCTATAGGTTGTACAAAAAGAATTAATGCACAGTAACTCATGAATTGCTATTTTAAGGAAAAAATTCATTTGAAAATACATCAAATGAAGCCCATTATATAATCCCAAAGCTCAGTTCTTGCCCTGCTCGTTTCCTTTGTATTTATAGGATTGAACCTAAACATGTTTCCTAAAGCAATTCTCCAATGTTTAATAAATATTACAAAATGTTGATATTTGAATTCTGAAAATTGTAATCAGCTTCAGCATGAATGCCTCTAATGAGTGCTTTTTCCTAGTTGGCATTTTTTAAGCCATGTGGAGATTACATAAGTAGTAAAATGCAAGTTTTGTGTTTATTAAAATATTTTTTTCTTTTTAATCTAAGGTATTGAAATAACAAATCATGCAACTGCAACTTTAGAAGGCAATCAGATTTTCAATAATCGGTTTGGAGGTTTATTTCTAGCCTCTGGGGTTAATGTGACAATGAAAGGTATGTAAATTATGCTTATTTGTAGCATACCAAAACTGTTAAAGAATATTTTATTTTTGCACAGTAAACAATTATCTGTTTTTATACACATGGTTGTTTAAAAATAAGAAAATACCTTAACATTTAGAGCATGTATCAGCTTCATTTGCCATCAACCATCCACTGAAGGAAAAATATCTCACAATAGAAGTTTTTCCAGTAAACTCTTAAATCTACTTCGGAGGGTTGGGTTAAAAGATTTCAAAAGCACAGAATGGAAAAATTTCTTCATGCTTCAAGGAATAGTTTGTTAAATGAGCAGAAATATACTGGTGTAAGAGAGATATAACCCTAAGCTTTTATAATGAGTACTGTGGTAATTTGATGTAAAGAAAAATCTTCCATTCAGAGCTAGTTTATGACCTGACTACAGATTGTGAACATAAAGTAATTTCTCTCTCTAGATATGTCTAGATACTTTGCCAATACAATTTTCACATAATATCAGTTCTAGGAATATTCTTCTATAGTTCTGTATATTTGCATGAACTTTTCTCTGAAGTGGGCTTTTTCCTTCCTTGCATAAAAAGTTCTCTTGATTTCTTACATTTGTAACCTCTTTGTTATTTTTTTGATCTATGTTTGGTTACATTGCTGTTTTAGGCATAATATCTATCTCCTTGCTCTTGCTTCCCTGGCACATGTCAAGCTTCCTGGCCTCTTTTTCACTTAAAAAAAGGTTGGCAGTAGTTCTGCTCAAAAGCTTTTAGTATTATGTTGAAGAATGTGTTTGGCCTCCCTAAGCTTTCTTGCAAAATAAACAGGATAAGCAGCTTCAGCTCTGATTTGTAGTCATGCCTCAAAAAAAGAAGAAGAGGTAGATGGATGGATGCAAGAGTCGGTTGCATTCTGATCATTCAGAACTTTATAACATCTCTGAAGGCAGTCATGTTGTGAAGGATCTAGGCTTCAGACAGCTTTTGAACGTTGACCATTCACATACATTGGGGACAAAATATTCAGTATTTAATATTATCTCAGGACCTCTGAAAAATAAATATATTATACAAATCAAAGACAGATGGACAACTGTTAACACGGAATGAGGTGCTCCTGGACAGCTTTGCTGCATTTAAGAAATTAGGCATGCATTAAGACTACTAAATTCCTTTGAAACTATAATTAAAATCTGAAGGAATATTTTAAGTAGAATACTTGAAGGTTTCCAATTCAAACTATTTTAGTGTTATCAAACATCAATATGGTAAACTAATACTGTGAAATCTGCCATTTAATATAGATAATAAAATAATGAACAATCAAGACGCCATTGAAAAAGCTGTTAGTAGAGGCCAGTGTCTATATAAAATATCAAGTTACACCAGCTATCCAATGCATGATTTTTACAGGTAAGCAACCAAATATGATACATCCTTCTGTCCTGTAGATTTGGATTTTGCATGAAAAGCCTAATTATTTTATTTTTTGTTGTAGATGTCATACATGTAATACCACAGACCGTAATGCTATATGTGTAAATTGTATTAAGAAGTGCCATCAAGGACATGATGTCGAATTTATTAGACACGATAGGTATGTTGTGTAACCTTTGACTGAAAAACTGTTAGGATAAATTGAACTTTTTCAATAAATATTTAAAAGATTTCTCTCTTTCAGGTTTTTTTGCGACTGTGGTGCTGGAACCCTGTCCAATCCCTGTACGCTAGCTGGAGAACCGACACATGATACAGATACACTATATGACTCTGCTCCTCCTATAGAATCTAATACACTGCAGCACAACTGAGTTACTTTTGAGGAAAAAAAAGTCCTGCCATTCTATTGTAACTGTTATTTTGGTTTTTTTGGTTTCTTTTTTGAGGAAGTTATACTTGCCCATTTCTGCAGAGACTTTAAAATGGAAAATAAATGGTGACACTATGGAGCTCAACCTACCAAAAAGAAAGTGGCAATATGTTGACTCAGGATAACAGAACTGGGCGTTTCAGCATTACTGTGTAAAGACTAAGGGACAGGTGTGAAGAAAGCGAGCCGCGTATTTGTACAGATGGCAACTTCCAAAAGACTGGTGTTTCTACAAGTAGCATTGAAACGCAGTCCCATTTGCAGTAGTCCTATTCTATAGACGAGCAGCAGTCTTTGTTGCTGCCTTTATGGACATGGGTACCAATTGCTTTTTGTAATATGGTAAAAATGTGAGCTAGCACTTCCGCATTTATTTTGGTTTTTTAACATTTATTCAGATTGAGATGATTTTAATGCTTTAATCTCATGTAGTTTTTAATTTCAAGCAAATCTTTATTGTACTTGAATGTGTCCTGTTTTGTTAGCACACCTAGACTTGCTGTAACTGTACTCATGTCCCAGTATGTATGTTCTTTCTATGAAAGAGAACACTAATCTTAAATTATATCCAGCAATTTTTCTGGTATCCTTTACAGTTAGAATCTCCCCTTCCCTTTTTTCCAATCCTCATGATTTACATCACCTCACAAAACAATATTTTAATGAGACTTTTTGGGAGATAATGCACTATAAAACAAAATACACAGGTGACAGTTTGCAAGAGGAGGTTTTACTGTGTTTTAAAGTACACTGTAAGAATCTCCCTAAAAACAATCCTGTAATTTACTCTGTTCACAGTTTTATTGAACAGTCTAGACATTACTCTTATGAACTGCTGACAATTGTAATTTCCTGCTCCAATGAAGATGAGAAAAAGTATATAGACGCCCTATACAGTTTCATAGCTTTTTTCCATTTATGTGTATTGGTGACAGTGGGTAATCAACAGCCTGAAAGTGTATGCATGTACCATAACATCTAGACTTAATATATTGTGGAGTATTCAATAATCATTATGTAGAGGGTAGCTAAGAAAAGGGTTTAATTTCCTAGGAAAGACAATGGAAAATGGTCATTTTTAAAAAATAAAGTTTATTAGATCATTGTGTTGTTTACATAATGCCTTTGAAAACAACTGGAAAAAACTATACAGGGTCTCAAACGTGAAGCAAAGTTAGTTTGTCAAGATAGTCTCTGGCTGCTAGTGCTCCTTCAGCTATCCAACAAAGTTTCCTGCAAAAGCAAACATGGAATTATTCCAGCACTACTCAATCCTCAATCCATTTTAATATAACGTATAGCTTTGGATTTACTGATCCAGGTGGTGCATATGTTTTTTCCATTGATCCCATTGAAGTCTTAACACAAATCTGACATTGTACTTCAGGTCCAAAGCACTATTTTTAAAATTAGTTGAGAAATAGGTATCCTGTCATCATTGGCATCCTTCAGTCTCGAAAGACTATATCATACTCTGGAAAGTGTTCCTAAAATGCCATTTGCAAAGCTGGAGTAACCATCTACAGAGCACGAGACCTGGGTAGGTTATTATGGAAGATAGACTGTTATCCAAGCAGCAGATCCCCCTTCTCTACGTCTCTGAAATAATCCAATGGAATGGCAAAACCAATATGACTGGTTCCAGCTACGCTGCAGGATTATCAGAACGTGGCTATACACAGTCACGCACTGCTTCGGATTTTGCCTGGGAAATTTTTCCGGGCTCAGGTTCTTAAGTAGAAAATGTTTAAGAAGAGGCAAAGAAAAACACCCGGTTCTTATCTAGAAAAGTTCTTAAGTAAAGGCGTTCTTAAGTAGAGGCACCACTGTATTCAAAATAATTTAAAAAATATTTTAATTTTTGTCTTTCACATTCCATTTTGTCCCTCCTTTTGCATCCTTTAATATTTCTATTCATTCATTTTGCCGGATTTTGCCTCAAGCTTTACTCCTGAAGCCTTTCCAATTATGGATATAGACACAAGGCAGTGGAGATTTGCAGTCAGAAGATGGCTTAAGTATAGGTTTCTAATTAGTTATGAATTACAACTCTAATTCTAGCCAGTGATTAAAGAGCGTGCAAAAGTTCAGCAAAAGTTGAAAACTAGGGTTACTTCTCTCTACATTCACTGTCAACATATTTCCCTCCCTCTCCCATTTGTTTTAAGCCTTCCCTTGGATTGCAGAGGTACTTTAAGGAATATTTGTGACCACTTTTCTATGTAAAAAAAAAAGTATAGTCGAATAATTGAAAAATGATGAACTTACCTAAATACTTTCATTGAAAGAACAGATTTTTCAAACTCTTTTGCCTTTTTGTGGCCTTTCTGAATCACTTCTTCTGGAATGTCAGCAAGCCTTGCAGCATTAAATCCATAACTTTTAGGGCAAGCCCCCTTAACAAATTTATAAAGGAATGTGATTGTTTCTTGACTAGGGTCTTCACACTCATTTTCTACCATACAAGCCTGAAAAGAACAAGACATTATTGATATATATATATATAAAACCTCCACTACTGTAGCAATGTAGTTTAAGATATGCCACTCAATTTAAAAAATAAAATTCCAAACATGCATAATTTCAGCAATCAAAACTGGAAGACATGTCTGACAAATAATGGCTGGGGAGTTCTAGGAACTGAAATCCACACATCCAGCAATTGCAAAGGTTAAAAAAACTATCCTACATAGAAATATTTAATTCTCAAATGACTCTAACATAGAGTTTCATTTCTCATTATAAATATAAATTAGTACAGCCCATAATAACAAACCAGATGTATTTCAAGAACGAAGAGAAACAAATCACCTTGAAAAGTCACTTTGTCCTTAGAAATGTTTCAAGCTTGATATGGGATCATTTCAACTTTGGAATAAATCATGTTACTGAATAGTGAATGTATTTTGCACCCTACATTTCACTGTGGTGTTAAGTTTATGAATATTTTTGAATTTTCAATATTTCTGCATAAATATGTCTAAAACATGATATGTTCTGTACACAAGCCCTAAAACTAGATTAGATCTTGTTTAATTAAACAAATGTCAAAAACATCGTTCATTTATTTATTGAGGAAAATTATCCCAAACTACATATTTGTGTCTGAAAGGTACTTGTTCAAAAGGCAACTGGTCTTTGTTTTTCCTTGAAGATGTTTTATTGCTCATCCAAGAAATTTCTTCAGAACTAAAGAAACAAAGTCCAGTTACCTTTTGAAAAAGCACCTTTGGGACAACTATGACTGGGATGACTGAGAATCTCCATAGATATTTACATATCTGTGTGCACAAAAATATGTGAATTTTCGCTTTCCGTAAACTGATGTTCCTGTTATGGCAGCAATAACTATAATGAAACAATTCTGATCAGTCTTGCACATCAGCTTGAAGGAACTTGAGCCCTATCCTCCTTACAGAACAGCTTTAATTCAGGGAGATTAGTGGTGTGTCTTTGGTTTCAGATCATTCCACAGTGTTTCTATAGAATTAATTTCAGGATTCTAACTTGGCCATTCCAAAATGTATTCTGCTTTAACCATTCTTTGTACAACTTATGGCTTAGTCCACTGTCGTATTGAATGTCACACATTCTCTTGAGTTCAATTCATGACAGGAACCTGGATATTTTCCTTTCAGAATTTGCTGGTACAATTCAAAAATTACAATTAAATCAATAATGGTTGTTGTGGAACAGTGGTTACTGCAGGCTACTTCTGCTGACTACTAGCTGCTAGCACTTCGATTCCCACAGGTTCAAGGTTGACTCAGCCTTCTATCCTTCTGAGGTTGGTCAAAGGAGGATCCAGATTGTTGGGGGCAATATGCTGAGACTAAAACCGCTTAGACAGTGTTGTAAAGCATTGAAATAATATATATGTCAGTGCTATTTCTATTTTGGTTTCATTGATGGACCATTTTTCCAATAGTGCTTTATTCATCGAATTTTTCACAAACAGTAAATGGGCAACAATGGAGCATTGTTGCCATGCACAGCATTGTTTGGTGTTCTTGTGATCATAATTTCATGAATATTGACATTTGTTGAAGTAAGAGAAGCTTTTAGTTCCGTAGATGTTACCTGGGCTTCTTTGAGGAGTCCTGGAATGATACATACCTTGCTCTTTGTGTGATCTTGGTTGGTTGACCTCTCTTGGGTGGATAACAGTGATGTTGAACTGCCTTTATTTGGACTGTAGAGTCCAAACTCTTCAGAAATAGTTTTGTAACCTTTTCCAGTCTGGTGAGCATCAACAGCTGATGTTTTTTCTTTTTGGAGGCACTCAGGAATGTCCTTTCTTTGAACCATGACACACTTTCACCTACTTGTGTTGTGTAGATCTGACTCTGATTTACAGAATTCTGTTCTTTAAATAATACAACACTTCCCATACTCACAACAAACTGATCAAAACACCTGACTCTTAATTCCTCCTTCAAATGAATTGATATTCCTACAGGTTTTACATACTTTTGTCATACAGAAACTTGTTGCTCTGGATCATTTCCCTCAATAAATAACCAATGTTTTTAACTCATTTGTTTAAACGAGTTCTCTATGTTTAGCTTTATATGGAGAAGAGTTCATATTTTAAGTCCTAGTTCTGCACAAATATTGAAAATTCAAAAAGATTCACAAATGTGATCTTCAAATCTTTTTGAAACCGTATGTGATGCAAATTATGCATAAAGATCAGAAATTTGCTACCATTTAGGAAATGAAGTGAAAACAATTTTACATATTTTCTTGATAATTTCAGTTCTTGTTAATCTCTTCTTGAAAAAAGGGTGGTTTTCATTTAGCAGAAATCTTTTAACAAAAACCATTTTTAAACTTTTCATATGTCTAATAAAATTGCTGAAGCTACAAGCATAGAATATTACATACCATGTGTCCCAATTGTATAGAGAGACTCTGAGAATAATCTTCTACTAAAGAATGGTAATGTGTTGAAAACATTGTGCGGCATTTAATATTCTCTGAAAGTTCTTTGACAACCGCACTAGCAATAGCAGTTCCATCAAAAGTCGCTGTTCCTCTCCCTGGAAAATTGAGAGACAAAACTGTAGCAAACCAATTCAAACAGATAACTACATGTCTTTAACAACCACAATTGAGCCTAGAATTTTGGTCATAAGTCATTGCATAAGTCATGACATAACTTTTTAATAATTGATGGTCATTAAGTAAGTCACTACGATAATTAAGCGAATCATGGTGGTTACATTTGAATCCATCTTATCCAATGGGTGGGGCTTTTGGGGCAGAAATTGGCAAATAATAATATAATGATGATGATGAAGATGCAGCAATTGTAACTTTGAGATCATCAAGTAGCTATTTTTGTGTCTCATAACTTCAACTGGTCCTTAAGCGTAAGTCAAGGTCTCCCTGTATCACAATTTGGATTTAATAACCCTCAGTTGTTAATTTCCAGGAAGCCAGCCCATACACCTACTGCATGTATGAAGCCTGTAAGAATCTGGCCATTTTAAAGAATGGGAGAGGGAGTTTTTACCCTCCAAGGAAGCCTTTGAGCCTGGGGAGGGCGAAACACGAGCCTACTGGAACCACCAGAAGTTGGGAAACAGGCCGTTTCCTGCCTCCAGAGGGTCCAGCCATTGAATTATGGGTGTGGGCACTGAGGCATGTGTGATAGCGTGCGCCCACGCTCCTTTGGCACCCGAGGAAAAATAGGTTCGCCATGATTGGTCTAAGTTCTTTACGAAGAACCTGATGCTTATGAAGCCAAAACTGGCACAACATTGTTGGGAACAAATAATTTTACATTTTAATTCTAGTTTTATTCAAGTATTTGCTAAATTAAATTATTTAGAAAATCTTATTCTAAAATAACTACAATAAAAGCCATGAAAAACCAAGATACAAACCAAAGGTTGTATATAGGAAAAGGTTTGTTTCTACATATGGAACCAAGAATGGGCCCAAACTACTTTTTACTTTGAAGTTTTAAAAATCATTTTGCCCTACTTTCAAGTCCACCCTTGTAAACAGAAGTTGGAAGTTTATAAATTGGAGGTTTAGGATAAGAAAATATATTGCTTTTCTGGATATCTGGCCCAAATATTTTTGAACTATTAATCATTGATTGGGGTGGTGGTGGTGTTCTACTTGCCAATTAAAGCTTTGACTGTCAGTATTAAGATCAGATAATTTCAGAAGCATTAACTGCTTTTTTAGTTTGCATGGAACTTACTTCTAGCCTGCTAATCACCCAGTTATCTTAAATAAAAATGAGATATATGGTCTTCCAAAATGTTTGGGTTTCTCCAAGGAAAAGGCAGAATAAGTAGGCAAGGCCTTCATTAAAATGTTTAAGCACGAACTGGGCAGTCACATCATTCTAATAATCTTGTTTTGGCTTTATATGCTTGACCTTACATGCATGTGAAGATGTTTATAATTTAGCAACTCTGTATATGGTTTTAATTCTTAATTTTCTCATTCAATGTCACTGCAAATCATCTCAATTTTGATGATTTAATTTATAGTATTAATAACGTTTTATTTATCCACAGTTACATATATTTGGAGAAATGGATATGACTTTTAGATATGGCTGGGCAAGAAAACCCCACCAATAAATGCAAGCATTTATTGTTTAATTTAAACTGGACCCTGAGTCTTTGGTATATCCTGCAAGCATTAATAGATGTTTGCATTAATATTGCCCAGGTAATAGCAAAGAGAATTTCATTTAAAAGAAAATGCACATCGTATTACACATTACCTTTGCATTTACAAGTCACATTGAAGTCAGCAAACATGGGCAACACAAATCTGATTTTGAAGTAGATGATTTCAGGAAGCATTAAAACCCAATTTTGACACTTTTAACCAATCAACATACATACCTAGCTCATCCATAAGAACAAGGGAATGTTCTGTTGCATGTTGCAGTATACTTGAAGTCTCACTAAGCTCAACAAAGAACGTACTCTCTCCTAATGGAAAACATATTAAGATATTAACAAGATGTAGTCAGAGGCAGGAATAGCACATGCAGCAAATCTAAAAATTCTCCAATTATTGGTTGCACATACTCTGTAATGCACAATTACATTTTCTGTTTATTGCAGTACCAGCAAGTCACAAAGTATTATTTCAGCTTGATTTATTTCCGTGGTTGACTAGACCAGTCCTGTAGGGAAAGATCTACCAACTGCACAAGATGAGAAGAGTTACACATATGGAGAATGTCATACAGGTAATCGAGGTATGACAGTTCACTTAATGACCATTTGAAGTTATGACATCACTCCAAGTATTATAACACAGTCCTGAGATTACAAATGTTGCAGCATCACAGCAGCCATTTATCCTTACGAACAAAAGCAGAGACCCTGCAACATTCACCCTGCCTATCTCACCCACACCTCCACGGGATCTCCACAAGCACTGGGCCTGTGGAGACTCTCCTTGCAAAGATCTAGTGAGCTGTCTCCTCTCCAGCCTCTCTGCCACCTTTTCTTTGCCTGCTTTTGTGCTTCAGGCCTTTTGTGCATTCACAGAGAATTTGCTACTGATCTCACACAATCTTGAAATGCTTCAGATCTCCATACTCTGGAAATGGAGGCCTGAACGAGATCCGTGCCAAAAGGCTTGGCAAACAAGAGGTTTCGGTGCTTGAGGCCTTCCGTCCGTTTGTCATTTGTTTGCTGAAGCCTGCAGGGGCAAAAGGCTTGTCCAAACCCAAACCTGTAGGGGCGAGAGAATGCATCTCTGCAGCCTCCAGTTGTCTTTGCAAAAAGCTCTTGCTACCAAGAACAGAGGCCAGGAGTGGCATGCATGTCCCTCCTGGCCTCCGCTTTTTGCACCAAAAGCTTTTTCCAGGGCCTATAGAGACTCATTTTGCAAAGGCAGAGGCTGGAGAGGACATAGCTCGTTTGATATCTTCAAAAGGTGAGTGAATCTCCACAGGAGTCCCAGTACCTGGAGACCCAGTGGGGCACTAGTGCCCCATGGTCTTCCCAATGCTGAGATACCTTATGCGCACTTAATGACCTGAGCATTTCATTAGTGAATGCGTTGGTTAAATCATTCACTAATCATTAAGTAAACCATTAAAGAATCTTCAGGTTACGCATGGCAGGCATTCTATTACATTTGTAAGTCGAGGACTACCTGTAAGAGTCTCTAGATTTATTTAATTCAAGACTTGGTTTAAGGCAAAATTCAACTTTGCAGGTTTTTCATGCTTCTCTTCACTATAATGCTGATATTTTATCAATCTACTCCCGTGTTTCCCTAAAAATAAGAACCTGCCTTATATATTTTTTTAATCCTGAAATAAGTGCTTGGCCTTATTTGCCATGCACATAAAAGCTTGACTGGGCTTATTATGAGGGGATATTTTGGAGGAAACGATAGGAATGCTCTAAATGTTCGGTCAGAAAATAATGGTATCTTAAAACAATATACTTTCACCTACTAAACAGTTGAAAATGTGCATTTAAACCCTGTTGTTTTCTAATCATTAATAGAGGAATTGAAATTGATTGTACTTTTTAGGTTTGGCATGAGAATGTTTAGCTCACACTGAACTTGGATTTAGTTTAGAAAGAAATCCTTCAATTTGATCATTACATAGTGTGTTGAGAAGGCAATTAATTTACAAAAACATGTGGAACCCACCTGACATAATTCTATCTGAAGCTCCTAGTCTAGTGAACACTCTATCAACAGGAGTAAGCCTGCAAGATTCAGCAGGTACAAAGCATCCCAACTGAGCCATTATTGCCAAGAGACCAGCCTGTAAAGCAACAAAGGCAAAAGCAAATAACGCTTCTTATTAACTTGTTCTGCAACCAGATAAATTTCTCTTCATCTGCTCTTCCATCTAGATTGCCACTAAAGTTCAAGTTATTCCACTGAGATCAGATAGCCAATGTGGTGTAGTGATAGGAGAAAGCGGGAAACCATGAATTGTAGTCCTGCTTTAGGCCCAAAGCCAGCTGAGTGACCATAGGCCAATCACATCTATGGAGATTCCTCAGTCATCCAAGACATGGTAATCTCAAAGATGCTCTTTTTTTTCCTCAAGGGAAAGTCGACTTTCTGGGGTTTTTTTAAAGACATTTCGCTTCTCATCCAAGAAACTTCTTGATGAAGCTGAAGAAGCTTCTTGGATGAGAAGCGAAATGTTTTCAAAGAAAAACCAGAAAGTCCAGTTGTCCTTGGGGGGGGGGGGGAAATAAAGCACTATTGGGATATTGGCCAATCACTCTTTTTCGGCCTTATGAAGGGGCAATGGCAAACTGCTCCTTAAAAACTGCAGGAATTTGCTGAGGCAGTTGCCAAGACATTTAAATTGTACAGAAGAGAACCATCCTTTGTTGCATATAGTCCTGACTTAAAGACCAATCATTTAGCAACCATCTGAAATTGCAATGGGCCTTCCAGAATGTTTAACATGATTTGTATGCTGCCCATCCTCTCCTCCTACCAACTTACTCCTTCACTCCTCCTCTCCCTCTCTTTATTTATCTTCCATCTATTTATGAGCCAGTTCCAATGGCTGCATACACATCCCCAGTTACACGACTGCATTTCAGTTAATTGGCAACCGGCTCACCTATATGATTAGCTGCAGTATTCTATGACTATGATTTACAACTTTTCTACTGACTTCCAGCAAAACTTGCCCATAGAAATATAATTTGTTTAATGATCACTGCATTCAGTTAAATGACTGCATTGTTCTCTTAGTGACCACTGCAAAAAACAGTAAAATCAGATCACACCGTAAGCCCTGACTTATGACCATCATAACCTATGATGCCAGGCTCCATTAGTCGTAAATTGAGGACAAACTACACTAAAGGCCCTAACTATATCAGTCCTAAGAACTGATGGCAATGGGGCATTCTTTCCCAATGTTCAAATTTAATACTAAATTTTTCTATTTATATTAGTCACTCCATGAAGTTAAGTTCTAAATTCTAACAGGCAAGTAAGATTTAAAAATAAAATGTCTTTTGAAAAACTTCAGTAGATAGCTTTAAAAGGGGCATGTGAAACTTAAAGCAGTCCTCATTTTATGACCACCTCTTCAGCGACCACTTGCAGTTACAAAAGTGCTGAACAAGGGGTACTTACATCCTTGTACCTGTATCTGTTGCTTGGCAACTGGCTTAAAATTACAACAGTCACAGCATCCCGTGATCACAATTGCCATGCAATCTTTTTTATTGGCTTCTCACAAACCAACTCAATGAAATAGCTGACGAGGGGGGGGGGGGGGGTTTGCCAATGGCAATATGACCTCAGGACACTGCAACTGCATGGAATTTGCCTAAGGACTGCAACCAGGACAGTCAGAAGTGCCATTTTTAAGTTGGCATGGTTACGTGTTGTCATGCTTTATGAGGATGTTGCTTAGCAATGGAGTTCTCAGTCACAAGGATCTTATCAAGATTTGGATATAGCCATTTAACACAGAACTAACATGTATATAGCATATTTGGGGTCTCACAAGGCTATTTATAATTTATCCCACATGTTCCAAAAGGAAATATTATCAACATTCTAGCAAACAATTCCATTTTATTGTTTACGCATCTTTTAAAAAGAAAATGGCACAGTATCATCTGGACAATAGGGAAACAGTTTATATAAATTCAGGAATTTCTATGAAAAGTTAAGCAAATAACTCCAGTAACAGAGACTAGACCAGTAAAAAAAAAATGTCACTGAGTCAAGTTTTCTTTTGAAAAGTGTCCTGTTTTGGAGTAGTTTTCATCTGAAATATCCTTGCATGATATATGTAAGTATGTAACTAATACTTACATAAAAAGATTGGCACGGAGAGGGGGTAGACTATCTGGTTCCAACTCATCTTCAACACAATTTTGTTTGCACAAATTATATTAGCGGCTGAGCAAACTAATATTGGAAATACCACAAAGAACTATAAATTATTGCAAATACATATAAGATTAAAAAATGAAGGGTATTAAAGCCAGACTATAATGTATCTGTCGCTAATCACCTGTCTCATTAGTGTAGATTTTCCTCCCATGTTTGGACCAGTCACAAGGAGACAAGTAGCTCTGCTATTCGTTTTTTTATCCTCTAAGCCTATTACAATATCATTAGGGATGAAGTCATCTCCAAAGAATGTTTTTGTAATGCACGGATGACGTGAACTTTTGAGCTCCAGAAAAGGTGAGGTGTTCTCTGGCAATAAGATTTCTGGGCGGCACAATGGTCCATCACATCCCTGACTATAGCGTGCAAGGCATAACAAAACATCTAAAAAATAAAGCAAAAGTAAGAGTTAACTTCCCTCCTTCAAGTATTTCTTGCAAGAATTTCCTATTTAGCTATACGTTTGGAATTATTTTGGAATCATTCAATTGCAGTACAGATCTCTCAAATGACAAGGCACAGTGCCAATCTATGCTCAGTCAGGGAAGCTCTCCTTTCTGTACCGAGTATACAAATTCTTTCCTGTAAGCATAGGTCTTTGATGAAAAATTCTGTCATATAGTTTAAAAGTTTGTATCTGAGATTCTACAGCTGAAGTACAGTCAAAGCTATGCGGAACATATACCGATAACTTTGAGGGCTGAGATATTACAATAAAAAACTCATTGTAATTATAAAACATATTTTTTTCTTAATAAATAATCCTGTGAGCACTTTTAGATAATCCCAATCAAAGTTACATAGATCTGCCAATGAGATTCTACTTCTATTCAGAAGACAACATACCTAGAACAGCAATGCATTCCACCGCAGTTTGCCAATCTTTTCTGTTTCTATCGAAGTCATAGAATAATCTTTTCATACAATCTTTTTGTGCTGCATCTCTTCGTTCTTCAGCACTGATAATTTCATTTAGCATCTTCTCTATGTCTTTTGTCCAATAACGTTTATAGCCCTTTCTACTGGACTTCATGATATATTCATCAGGCAAATCCCGAGGCACAGCAGTTTCTGCAATCTCCATTTGGTAACGGTTCCTGCCTGCTCCCCAATACATCACGGCTCTGACACCAAGTATTTTGCGTTGTTTTTCCAAATACTGACGAAGACTTTCCTCAATTTCACTGATATCTGCTAAAGCTTTATCATAATCGGAATCAAAACCAGTTCTTGGATTAACTACACCTGTTCTCCGTGCTACATTATGATCAAAGGCAGAGTCCCATCTTTCAAGTTCTGCTTTCAAGTCTGGGAAACAGCCTGCCGGATTTTTTGATTTCACTGTTAATATTTGTTTTAGTATTTTAGATTTAAAGCCATCGACAGCATCTTCTGAAATTGCGAGAATGTCAATTATTATGTTAAATCCTTCCAGTGTAGACAAGAAATCTATAATCTTTTTCTTGCTGTACCTAGCCTCCTCATATAAAATAGCCTTATTGTCTGGATGGTTTTGGTTCTTAAGGGAAGATCCAATACTGTGAATTTTACTCAAAAGCCTTTCAAGATCTGGGAGCTTTTTGAGACGATCATAGATATCAGACATTTTTGCAGCCTCAGCTAGGAGATCTTCAACTGCATCCAGGCGATCGTTAATGGCACAAGGATTACATAATGGTGCACAGAGCCATTGCTTCAGGAGTCTTCTTCCAAAAGGTGTACAACAAGTGTCAATTTTTTCCAATAATGTGCCCTCTATTGAACTCTTGGTTGCATTCTGCAGTATTTCCAGGTTTGCCAATGTTACTCCATCTAGTACCATTCGCTGGTTTGTTTTCTCAGACACACTATTTGATCTGGTTCTGTTTACTATATCAACATCTACAGGAATGTATTCTTCAAAATTTGCCATTGATAGAAGTTCCTTGTCAATAATACATTTTTTAAGGTAGAATACACAACTCCCTAGAGCAGAGAGAGCAAGTTCACTGTTTTCTGCAGGAGTAAGTCCCAGTGAGTCATTTTCTGCAGTCATGGATCTAATTGCTGGTGGCAGAGTGTTTCCACTATTTGTATTCTCCTTGTTCTGAAAATAACCTTCTTCAATGAGTGTTTTTAAAGTTTTAGATGCATTCCAGAACTGAGAACCGGGAGCCAAGCTTTCTTGAATAGTAAAAGAAGTTAGGCCTTTAAGTATCTTTTGTGTTTCTGCAGAGGGATTTCCTCTCTCAAAAAGTATTTGTACAGGAATATAATGAGCCAGAAGTGTTCTAAACCTAGAACAATGACGGTCATCCGGAAACTGGCCAATATAAAACTTTCCAACTGTTGTATCAACAAAGCAAACTCCGTAAGTACGATGCACGCCAGCAGAATCATCTGTTTTTTCTTTTACGCAAAGAAGGTATTTGTTGTGGGTCTCCGAATAGTCACCATCAAGAATATTGTAGGTCTCTGTACCTTTGGAAATTATTCTGCATATTTCCCGACGAACAACTCTGTCAAATCTCGTTGGGTGAGCCAAAGATTTACACCGTGATTCCATCTGCTCGGGAGTCTCCATCTGCTCGACTCGTACAACTTTATCACCTTTTTGGACTAGAACATTGGCAAATCTATCAAATGCCATTTCTGGAAAACCTGAGTGAGCCCAGGTGCCTTTCATGAATACCAGTCCAAGCTTATTTACACCAACAACAGCATCCATATGATATAATTCATAAAATTTTCCAACTTTATAAAAAATCACAGCATCAAAATTTTGACTCTTCAACTCCCACCATTTCCGCATTCCTGGAGTGCAGTTTTTAAGATAATCCTCTGGCACAAATAAAGTACTTGGGTCATAATCTGGGTCATTTTGTCTTCTTCTATGACCATCCTTCCTTTTACCATCCTGAAGCCAATCTATTTTTTCATGCTCCCATACGACTGGATTTCCATCTCCCCCTCCCCCTCCAGTTGGTCCTCCATTAATGCTGGATCGAAAATCAAAACTTTCAGGAGCTGCATAAGATGCTAATTTATTCAAGAAATCAGAATAGATTTCCCTACTGGGGGTTTCAGAGAGGTTGTTTTTAAGATTAACCTCTTGGGTGGATGCCTTTCCCTGCATTTGTTTAGGAGATTGTTTAGTGAGTACTTTAACGGAACGCTTCTTTTCAGGGACAATTTCAGATTCAGAAGTTTCATTGTCACACATTTCAATACTATTTTCATCACTACTAACTTCATCCGGCTGAAATTCCATATCAGAACCCTCGTTATCTGTGTCTGAATCCATGAAAATCTTTCTCTTTTTGGCTTTTCCATCAGACTGCTTTCCTCTAGCGGTCCTTTTATTTCTACTTTTTGCTTCCTTTAATGAGTCAAAATCATCGCCTTCATCACTCACCTGCTTAAGGGGAAAAAAACCAAGAAACATAAAAAATTGATATTTTAAAGACAAACTGATAATTAGCAGTACTTGCTAAGAGAAATATATAACCAATAAAGGAAAACCATACAGCTTTATCTAAGATTACAGCCCACATTTTTCTGCAATCAATCATATCCAACCTCAACTTAAATAATAAGAGTAAATATGAAGCTCAAAAGATAAAATAATTTATCTACCTGGCTTTCTTTAAGAAGTATGTTTTCAAACAAATGGCTAATTGGAGCCCAAACAAGTGTATGGGATGTATTGATGTTTTCACAGGGAATTTAATTTGGTTCTTTTAATTGATTTGATTAGATGTTACGTTTTATTTTTGTTTGGAAAGGAATGCAGAGTTCCATTAATAGATGACTTTGTGAAACTTTTTTTAAAAAGATGAAGATGCATTCACATAAAAACGTATTCTGAGAAATAAAAACATTTCTCCTAATATTTCTGAAAGGAATAATTTAAATAAAAATTACCTCAATTTCTTCTTCCTCCTCTTCTTCACTTTCTGAAGGTTTGTCACACACAGCTAGACCTAGTCGTTCATTTTTATCCTTTCTCATAGCAGCATCTGCCAGTTCCATTGCTCTTTTAATTTCAGGCCTTGAACTGTAAAACATACCTCCCCTCTGGGTGTCTCTGCCTGAAGAACCTTTAAAATAAAGGAAATATAGTTGTTATTCAGAGCTCTTTTTTTCTAAGTCCATCTTATGTTTTAACTTTCAATTTCTTCATTTAATATCACTGAATACAAGCTATTTTCAATTTATTTTTGAAATTATTGAGACACCATAACCAGAAGAAACACTGGTTTCAATCCCTAATTCAATCATTTATCTTCCCGGCAAAGCTCCTGCTTGCTATATAACACACATTAAAACTATTGCAGAAGACAAGTGTAGCTTTAAAAATTCAGAGGGTTTTATCAAGTTTATATGGTAACTGAACTTTGGAAACACAGTGTTCTTTATGCACCAGAAGATACAAACATAAAGCAAACAGAATCTACAAACTGAAAGGGAAGAGTAGGTAACAGCAGTAAAAGAAAAATGGCTCTGAATCAATCATGTTCTCTTCTACCAGCTCATCCTGAAGACACACGTTGTTTAAAGAGTATGAGACATTTTGAGAAGATTTTAAGATATACCATCATTATTTCTGCTTGAAGATGAGAGTAGGAGAAAGCAAAACAAAGCAAGCCTAATTTGTCTGGATTGCATTTTGCTAGTCTACTTCAGTCTGGACAAGTCTTCTCTTTTGAAGGCTAATCTAACATGTTTCCCTGAAAATAAGACATGGTCATATACTTTTTTGCCTCCAAAAGAGGCAACAAGTCTTATTTTGAGGGGATGTCTTACCTGCTTAAATTAGGACCACTGCAGTCAGACCTCCCATGCTCCAACATCTGTTGTGCCGCTACCTAACCTGTAGCCGGACCGCATGTGACGCATCACACTGCTGCCGCTGCTCGTGGCTGGATGCCATGTGATGCATCACACTGATGCCACTGCTTGCAGGGCGTGTGGTGTATCACACCATTGCGTGTGCTCGCTGTGGTACCAGCATGATGAATCATGCACTTTCTGCTGTGCAACGCACAAGGCAGCTTACCATAAGGGGTGGCACCAGTGTGATGCATCACATGGCATCCACCCACGAGCAGCAGCAACAGCGTAATGTGCTGTCTGGTTGCAGGCCAGGCAGTGGCACAACAGATGTTGGAGCATGGGAGATCTGACTACAGCAGTCCTGAGGCAAGCAGGTGAAGGGTACGTGGAGCAGCTCCAACCCTCCAACTCCTACTTCCTTTTTCCACGTGCACCTCATCCCATCTCATACAATCAGACAACCTTAATGGGCGGGGTCTTAACTTAGGCTTATTTTTGGGATAGGGCTTATATTATTAGGCGCACATAGGAAAATCAAGGTAGCTTATTTTCAGGAAGGTGGGACTGTTACTGCCTGACATTTCATCTAAATCTCAAGTTCTGTAATAAGAGTAGTAACACTCTCTCTTTTTCCTTGTTTTTTCAGAGGGGACAAATGGTTATGGTCATATTTTTCTCATTTTATTCCTAGAAATGGCTTGAAATAATTCTGGAAGACCCCTTCTTTCATGCCTAACTATAAAATCCATTCAAATTAGGTATTTCTTTACCTCCATAAAAAGAATGTTCTCTGCATGTTCCTACACAAGCCAGCATTTTGTTTCAATCACATGGGAATTAGTTTGTGCAATTTAGACCCTTTCTTCTGACCATATTAGAATGCTTCCAAACCAGTCTTCCACCAGATGGCCATAAAAGAAAAGAATCCCTGGAGTCAATCATGACAACATGGTTATTAGATAACATGGTACCTCCATCCCACTGCCTAGTCCCCATTCTTGCTCATCTATTACTTTTATTATTTTGATGAAAATGTCATCCAACCCTAAGTGCCTCCAGATACAGACCAGCTTAGATTTTTTGAATGCTAAGCACATTGGGCTACAAGGATACTCCATAGTTCTCAATCAGCAGTTACAGTCTCTGCATCCTTTCATTTAAGATTGATATTTTACAGGTCTTCCCAAAATATTTGCCACCAGGTTTTTTTTGGTCTTATCCCTTTTCTCCCACCATCTGGCAGTTATCTAACTGATTGAGGTCTTTGGTAGACATGACTCACTCACGTGGAACATGTGTCCAGCAAAGCCTATTCTTCGTTGTGTCACTATCTCAGTCAGACTTCAGGAATTGCTTCTTTTTAGAATTTCCTCATTTGCTCCCAAATGAGATACGAAGAAATCTTCTGAGGCAATGTTTTTAGAAGACATTGAACTTATTAATAATTCTTGTTGTAGATTTCCAGGTCTCACTGATATATAGGGCAATCTGTTTAACAATGGCATGAAATACTCTGATCTTGGTTGCTATGTTTATGGTAGACAGGGTCCATACTGGTGCA
The DNA here is from genome assembly GCF_031021105.1 of Erythrolamprus reginae. Classification (NCBI taxonomy): domain Eukaryota; kingdom Metazoa; phylum Chordata; class Lepidosauria; order Squamata; family Dipsadidae; genus Erythrolamprus; species Erythrolamprus reginae. The sequence continues at coordinate 377,556,547 of NC_091950.1, read as the reverse complement.
TTGGTTGGAAGACAGCAGTTGCTTTGCCTATTCAGCATTTCACATCTGCTTCTGTTCCCCCATCTGTATCCAAGATGCTACCAAACTAACTGAACTGTACCACAAATTTTAAGCCCTGTCCTCCTAATGTTATTGGGGGTTTGGCTTGAACACTGCCAACTTGCATAAGCTTGGTCTTGTCTTCACCAATTTTTAAGCCCCCTTTACTTCAAGTGCCATGCTATACATACATTTAGGAAAATTGTTTTAAACCAGGCTATTTTTCTGTACCAGCTGCAAACAAATGTGCAGAAATCTATGTAGGAAAGCCAGATGGAAGTTGAATGAAATCTTTTTCAAATAACAGTTGTTTTTCTACTTTAATGGAAAAGCAAAATCAGTTTATTATTTTCTGTCATACCTTTTTCGTCTAAAACAATAATTTTTATTTAAGTTTAAAAATACAAGTATAAAACTAACACGAACTAATAAAAAGGTAAAAAAAAGTGCAAAGAGACAGAATTGTTTTTTAAAAAGGAAATATATATACAGTGTTCCCTCGATTTTCGCGGGGAATGCGTTCCGAGACCGCCCGCGAAAGTCGAATTTCCGCGAAGTAGAGATGCGGAAGTAAATACATTATTTTTGGCTATAAACAGTGTCACAAGCCTTCCCTTAACACTTTAAACCCCTAAATTACAATTTCCCATTCCCTTAGCAACCATTTAGATTATTACTCACCATGTTTATTTATTAAAGATTATTTTTTAAAAAAATTATTAAAGGTGGACGAAAGTTTGGCGATGACGTATGACGTCATCGGGCAGGAAAAACCGTGGTATGGGGGGGGGGAAACCGCAAAGCATTTTTTAATTAATATTTTTGAAAAACCGTGGTATAGGCTTTTCGCGAAGTTTGAACCCGCGAAAATCGAGGGAACACTGTATACCTCTTCCTTCACCAAGACAAGTACAATTTCAATAACTTCAAGGTCTCCTCCTTTATTTTGCTCTAAGCCACATTCTCCCAGATAAAACATTTTCATACATTAATTCAAAGACTTCATATATTTTAATAGGATTTTAAACAAGCCAAAAACAAGAAGTGCTCTTATAATTATTTCAAAATCTTATTTCTAGTCAATTTGACCCCATAATTCATTTAAAAACTTTCTAAAATAGATATTCTAATAACCCAAATTTAAAACAAAATTCTTAAAATTACATTTCCCTGAGGATTGAAGAAAATAAATGAATGTGATAAAACTTGTCTTCTGAAGGTTCTTAATATTGAAAAAGCATTGTACAATCTATTTCTAGAGAAAGTAATTAAGAAACTCAAGTGTCCCTTTGGAAGGCTCCTTATGCAGCTTGGGCAAAGCTGATTCTACCAGTTTCCAAAGCTCTAAATGGCTGCTTGCTCATTTATAGTGTGTCCCTGGAAACATCTATATGAAACACTATGTGTGATCCCAGGTCTTCTTTAATCCAGTTTTCAGGCAGCCAACTCATTCAGTGGGCCCCCTTTTCACGATTGTTGGCTCTACTCCATAGCTATCTTCAGTTTGCTATACTTTCTATCATACTTTTTTCCCAATTAAAGAAGAAAGGGGTTGTCTGCTAGCTGTCAAGATGAAGCAATAACAGCACTAAATGTAAAGATATCTAATTCAGCTGTAATGTTCTGTTATTGCACTTCTTACCTTTATATGGTCTTATGTATCGAATGCTAACCCAGCCCCTTGAAGGGTCATCCTCAAAAAACTGCACATGGATACGTGATGCTCTTCCTCTCCCCCTTAAAAGGGATCCTTCTGTTGGGTGTTCATACACAAGGCATGGCCACCATGGGTAGCCTTCAAGTTTGGCCCAAACTAAATCACCAGGTGAATAGTCAGTGAAGTCACTGCAAAAAAGGAGAAAAATAAGTATAATTTTAATACTAGCTTGCAATTCTTTGAAGCATTTGAATATTCCTTTCTAGGATCCCCCAACTGATTTCTGTCAATGCTATATGATTCTGAGAAATTACATGGCTCCTTTAAAGATTTGCAGGGAAAGTCTTTGCACATTTCATCTTTCAAAATTATATTTATATGGTAACTATAAATCAAAACATTAAATGTTTATTTTTGTGAAGGTTTAGGTATTGGAATTCATAGGTGCTATTTTTGATAAAAGTTTTCTTAAAATCATTAGACTAGAAAGTGATGGCGAACCTTTTTCGGTTCATGTGCCAAAAGTGTGTGTGTGTGTGCGTGCACTAGTGCGCACATGTGCCCAAACCTATTGCCTCCCCCTATGCATGTGCACCCCTCATGCTGTCCCGTGTATGCACACAACCCACCCAACTCCATGTGCACAGGCCTCACTAAAGCCTAAGGCAGCAAAAAAAAAGAGGGCAAACTGGACGTTTGGAAAAACGGATTTTTGGTTTGCCCATTGTGCTGTTTTTGACACTCCAGAGGCTTTAGGGAAGCTTCCTGAAAACTTCCAGTTTTCCCTGAAGCCGGGGGGGGGGGGGGGGGAAGGAAGAGAAACAGCCTTCCCCAAAGCCAAAAATCAACTGACATAGGACAACGCCTTGCATGCCCTCCGATGTCTCTGTATGCCACCTGTGGCATGTGTGCCATACATTTGCCATCATTGGACTAGAACTATAGTTTCTAGTTTAGAAACTAAAATGTAATAATCTTCCTTATAGCCTGAAATTGTCCAAGACTATGACCCCCAAATGAAACAATTGTTAGGTCCTCAGCATTCATAGCCTAGGACCGTGATGGTGAACCTATGACAGGCATGCCAAGCTGGCACACAGCGTCCTCTCTGTGAGCATTCGAGCCGTCACCCCAGACCAGCCTTCCGCTAGCCAGCTGCTCTTCGGCTCTCTGCTGGGCATTCACTGGGGGGAAGTGCGTGTGCAGGGGTTCCACGCACATTGCATTTGGTCATTCAGGCATGCACACGTGGGCTCTGGGCACTCAGTCCAGAAAGAGTTAGCCATCCTTGACCTAGGAGTAAAGATCCCTTTTAGTTATTTTTCAGACCTGGTTTGTGCTTCACCTAGAGTGGGTTTTTGCATTTAGTGTAAGGTCATGCTAATATATCCCAAAACAAAATTCACCTTTTTAGGAGCTGCATTATGTTGCTGGCACATGTTCAACTGATCTAGTAGAACACCCAGCTCCTGCAAAGCTAAGCCTCTCTATTTTATATTTGTTTCCTAGCCAAATGTCAAACACTAGATTGTTCCATTTAAATTTTATTAAGGTTAGCCATTCAAGTCTATCTAGATCTTTCTGAATTCTCTTTCTCTTCTAAAGTGTTTGCCATTTCTCCTAGTTTGTACTGTATTATATGTAAGTTTGGTAATTATTCCCTCAGACTCATTATCCACTTCATTAATAAAAATGTTGAATAGCACAGAAGCCAGTATATTGCTGTGGTACTCCACAGTAAAGGGACTATGAATTTTCCCATTTAAGCAATTTTGGATCAGTCTAATAGTTTTATTGTACAGAGCATACTTTATCAAGAGATCAGAATAAAGATTTATCAAGCCTTCCTGAAATATAATGAAGGCCTTGTACTTTAATTTCAGCTTATAAAGAGCTCCAGTCAGAGCTATGCCACAAGTAACTCCACAATTAGTACCAGATAAAATGAAGCTTGCCAACAGAAGCTGATATAATGTAACCATACAAAAGCTATGGGCAAAGGGTACAAAGTTAAACAAAGTTTATTATTAGCATACTAAAAACACTGCTCCTAAATAATTAGACAATATAGAGATCATGCTAAAATTATGGGATGCAGATTGCTACAGACAATTGTACATGCAGTAAGTAAACCCAGGAAGTGGCAAATGACCAATGAATGAAAGTGTAACTTTGTGCTTCCTTGTGAAAAACAGTATAAAAGTCTAATGTATGTTCAATTCAGGGCCCTCTTTTTTTTCTTCTGAAATGTCAGCAGAGGTGCCCCTTTGCTGCTGAACAGAAAAAAAGTGTTTGATTTTCTTTTTCCTCAACTTTGTAAAAATTGGCTCACTGTGCCAGGTAAATGAATTCAGGGTTGGCACTAGGCCATCAATAGCAATCTCATTCAATGGTTATTCGCCACATCCTGGGTTTACTTACTGCAGGGATATCTGTATGTCAAAAGTGGATTTTTTATATTTAAATAAAAGTATTTTTATTATACTAACATATTTCACTTTGCTTTTTTGGGAAGCAGATAGAAACTCTGGCTGGGACTTTGTACAGATTGAAAAGGGTGTTGGAAAAATATAAGGAGCTATCATTGTTCCTCGATATACCAATACAACACCAACACTCCACGCATTGCACTGATTTCCAATTAGTCTCCAGTCACAATTCAAGATATTGGTTATTACCTATAAAGCCCTACATGGCTTAGGACCACTTTATTTACGAAACTGTCTCCTGCCATATACCTCCCAGAGACCAACCATATCACAAGGAGTTGGCATCCTCCTGTTGACTAGACAATGCAAGTTGACGGGCCCATGGGGAAGAGCCTTCTCTGTGGCTGTCCCGATGTTATGAAACCAACTCCCCCCCCCCCCCGGATGTCTGTACTGCTCCCACCCTGCTATCCTTCCTAAAGACCTGGCTTTGCTGACAGGCCTGGGGGCCGTAAATGTAACACCATGTCCGATTTGCAACTGTTTCTGTATACAGTGGTACCTCTACCTAGGAACACCTCTACTTAAGAACTTTTTTAGATAAGAACCAGGTGTTCAAGATTTTTTTTGCCTCTTCTTAAGAACCATTTTCTACTTAAGAACCCAAGCCCGGAAAAATTTTCCAGGAAATTTGAGAGCAGCACAAAGAGGGGCTTTTCTGGGCTGCCATAGGAGCCTTTCGGTGGCACTTAGGAGGCTTTGGTAGTCCAGAGCGAACGGAGCATTTTCCTTTCTCTGGGCACTTGGAGAGGGAATTAAATCACTTCGCTTTGGTGACTCCCTCGCACGGCGGAAGGTTGCCTCCTGGAGCCTCTGGGTGCACCAAGGCAAAAGGAGGTGCTTCGCCCCAGCCAGATCAACTCACTTTCAGCCAAACCAAGGAGTCACCATAGTGAAGGAAAGGCGCCGGCCACAAAGTGAGCGAAGAGAAGAGGGGAATCCTTCAGCATGGGAAGAAAGAGGAAGCAGGTAGCAGCTGCCGCCGCCGCCTCCTTTTGGTCAAAGGTGTGGGAGGTTGCCCCCTCTCGCCTACCTGGGTTTCTTTCTGGCCCAGTGTATGGGAGGCAGCCTCGCGCAGGGTGTATGGGAGGTGCATGATCCTCCTTGACACCCGAGTCCCTCTTATTTTTTAAAGCCTTAAAGTTTTAGATTTTTTGATTCCCCTCACCTTACCTTCTTCCTTTGGCAGAGACTGTCCTCCTCCTCCTCCTGTTACCCAAATTCCGAGCTTTTGTTTCTTTCGTAATGGGTTTGCACACATTATTTGCTTTTACATTGATTCCTATGGGAAAAATTGCTTCTACTTACAAACTTTTCTGCTTAAGAACCTGGTCACGGAACAAATTGAGTTCTTAAGTAGAGGTACCACTGTATATGTAAGTTTAGAGTTTATTATGGGTTTTTCTGTTCTAAATTAATTCTTTGACTTGTTTATTGTATGTACTATTGATTGTTGTAAGCCGCTCTGAGTCCCTTTGGGATTGGCGGCATAGAAGTCAAAGAAATTAAATTAAATTAGATCTGAAGGACAGTGAAAATGATAAGCATGCATATAAGGCAAGAATTGACAGTAAGGCTTTACTTGGAACAGTTTACATACGGCAATGATATCTTTAACACCATCAAAAAACAATATCTCCCATGTTCGCTGGATAGGTGGATGAAAATGTCAAATCCAGTCTAAATATCTGGCTGCCTGTGCAACCAACATAAAAATGCCCAATTTCAACATCTGCTGAATGTACAATGAACCGTGGTAGTAGTAGTAGTAAGTAAATGCAGGAAACAAAGGTATGGCCTTAAAGAGTCAAAAAACTTTTTATTAATTGGATTTCTATGCCGCCTCTCTCCGAGGACTCGGGGCGGCTTTTATTAACTTGTATAAAGTTCATTTTCTAAATTATATCCTACAAAAGAAAAAATAAATACATAAATTTAGAAAATACAAAGTACTTTTTCTCAAAAAACATATAACTGATGTCAACATAATATACCTTTCATGGGGCTTTTTAATATCTAAATATTCATACAAGCCATTAATTCTACAATTAATGAAGACATTATAAAAATTCAGAATTCATTGTTTGCTATTTTCCTTTTTTCTAGCTTTCTCAGATGGCAACCTTGTTAAAAGTAAAAACATTCAGTTATCTAATAATTTCAATAGTTGTTTCCTCTCAGGCTGATAACCATGCAAAACAATGAAAATGCTAAGAAGGAAAAAAATATCAGAATATAAACCCAGATGAGCAGGGATTGATGCAAAAACAAATCCCCAATACTGGCAAAGCACGCTACTATATATAAACAGGGAGTAAACCTCATACTCACTCTCCAACTACCTAGTCATGTAATGAAATATCTGCAGACACACAACCAAGTTGAGAGCCACCAAGGATTCCACAGCTTTATATTAATTGTGTGAGATATTTGTGTACATTTTTATTTTCAATGATTATTATTAATAATCAACAGACCAAAACTAGCTAAACTTTCAGAAATGCTTTTTTAAACAAAAAAACATGTCTAGGCCGGCATAGTATCACATTTTATTTCATTGTCCATTCTTTATTCATTTATGTGGCAGAAATAAATCAAAAATTTGTGCCCCACTTAATATAGTAGAAAATGCTTCAAATCACACTTGCAGAGGATGCTTGCACTTCAAAATCAATGAATATCCATATCACATTCCTTACACATGGTCTACAGAGTGGATGACGAGACTTGAAGCAATTATTATGTTCTAGAATTCTAGATAATTTCAAATGGAAAAAATATTCATTAAAATTCCACTTCAAGTACAAAAGTTCAAAAAAAATGTTCCTACCTTGGCTCTCCCTCCCCAACCTATCATGACACACTGGGGGACTTGGCTGGATGCAACCATGTATTAGACTTACAAAGTGGCGCTCAAGGCGGCAAGATGCACGTATCATGCCGCCTTGATTGCATCAGCGGAATCTCACCCGGCCGCTCTGTTTAGGGTGACCTGCTCCCTCCTTAATCAGGGGGGAGTTGGGGAGCCCTTGCAGAGCAGTGCCGAGGTCGAGGTCTTTAACACATTTTTCGCTGATAAAATCACTCAGATCTTGGCAGACCTTGACTCCGATTGGATAACAGAGTCGATTGACGAGTCAGTCGAGGTGACTGGGGCTCGTCCTTGTCCACCTCTCTGGGAGGAGTTTCACATGCTGATGAAGTGGATAAGGCCATTGGAGCTGTGAGTTCCACCACCTGTGCTGGCTCCGTGTCCCTCTTGGCTGGTTTCGGCCAGCAGAGAGGTGACACAGAGCTGGGTCCAGGAGATTGTCAACGCTTCTTTGGGGAGGGGGTCCTTCCCGGCTCCCTACAAGGAGGCACTTGTGCACCCCCTCCTCAAGAAGCCTTCCCTGGACCCAGCCGTACTTAATAACTATAGTCCACTCTCCAACCTTCCATTTACGGGGAAGGTTGTCAAGAAGCTGATGTCACTCCAGCGGTCCTTGGAAGAAGCCGATTATCTACACCCTCAACAGTGGGCTACAACACGTAAACTGCTTTGATCATGCTGATGGATGATCTCTGGCAGGCCTGGGACAGGGGCTTGTCCTCTGTCCTGGTGCTTCTTGACCTCTCAGCGGTTTTCGATACCATTGACCAACCCAAATAAATAAATAAATATTTTTAAAATAGTGAAACTCTAAAATACCATTCGTCTCAAAAACTACACTAGCACTCGTTTCATTACCACGATCTGCCTTCCATTCCCATGAAATGCACTCAAGCGGTGGTGCACCACAAATAACAGTCAGGTCAACGGCGAATTGCAAGTTTGTCCCCTGTGTAAGTAGGTGTGATCTGAAGCATTTTCTACCCTGTTCAACGAGGTAGAGCGAGAATTCCTTTTCCTTGATTTCTGCCACGGGAAAAAAACAACAAACCAGAACGAAAATAAAATGCGACTCTGGCTGGGCGGCGTAGACATAAATCTTACCGACTGAGATAAAAGCAGCGCACTGCATACAGAGGGCCAAGCGACTGCCGCCATGCCCTCAGGCGCCGAAGAAACGGCTCCGAAGAGTTGCAACTGACAACTTATTAATTAAAGGCCTAGCGAGATCTGCTGTGGGTCAGAGGCCCCTCCCCTCGCCCCCCAACTCCATTGTGCGCTCCCTCGAGGACGAAGCTGCGCGAGGCCTTATAACGTGGGAAAGCCCGGGAAACGAAACCGCCTCCCGGAGGGCATCGGCTGCCTCCCCCCCGCCCGCCAGGACCACGGCTCACCAATCCACCGGCAGCGTTGGCGTCCTGCCCTGGCTGCTACTAGGGGCACTGGCCGAAACCTGGGGGCTGCTGCTGCCGACGTCTTGACTCTTCTCCGCGGGCTTCGAAAAAAACGTGAGGAGGCTGCTCTGGCGGGACATGGCGGCGGCTGAGGGGGGGAAAAACGGAAGGAAAAAACCAGCAGCCGCGGCCAAGCCACAACCAAGAAAAGCAGGCCAACAATTCCGCGCCGCCTCCGCCCCCTCCTCCTCCTCTGTCACGCCGGCCGAGCAACGCGCGAAATCTGCCACCCCGCCCCGTCAGCTCTGAGGGGACCCTCCCTCCAGCGCAGTTCCGGCCTCAGGAAAAGAAAAGCCCGCCTTTTGCCCTACTTAAGTAGGTGCAGCGCCACGGCTGGAGGCCGAGCGAGCGGGAAGCGCTCCCATTGGGGGGCTTCTCGCCCAAAGAGCCTTCTCTAAGCTGTGCTGCAATCAAAGGACTTTCTTGGTAACGGAGAGCCGGGAGCAAGGAGTCCTTCCGGGTTGGGAGTAATTTAGCTTCGTCGGGAGTAGAGTATCCTTCTCTTAATATGTCTTCCCGTTGGATTGGTCTACGCGGCTCTCATAATCAAAAACGTCATCCAAAAAGCATAACAAAGAATGTTCTTTCTGCACCAACTCAGGAAGCTTAAAACTGCCCAAAGAGCTGCAGATACAGTTCTACAAAGGAATTACTGAGTCTGTAATCTGTACCTCTATAACTGTCTAGTAATTAGGGGTAGGCAAAGTTGGCTCTTGTATGACTTGTGGACTTCAACTCCCAGAATTCCTGATCCAATCATGCTAGTTCAGGAATTCAGGGAGTTGAAGTCCACATGTCATAGAAGAGCCAACTTTGTCTACCCCTGGTCTAAGTTTGATTCTGCAACCCAAGAAGGCAGATACAGACTTCAGGGGATAATTAGAACTGCAGAAAAAACATTTGCTACCAACCTGCCTTCCATTGAGGACCTGTATACTGCACGAGTCAAAAAGAGGGCTGTGAAAATATTTACTGACCCTTCACATCTTGGACACAAGCTGTTTCAACTCCTACCCTCAAAACAAAACACTGTGCACCAGAATAACTAGGCACAAGAACACTCCTCCGCCCCCAAACACCATCACTCTGCTAAACAAATAATTCCCTCAACTCTGTCAAACTATTTACTAAGTCTCTACTACTATTAATCTTCTAATTGTTCCCATCAGGAGCAGATTGCTATTACACCGCTACTGATATGCTGTGCACATGCGTGCTATGTGTGGGTGTCCTCAGCGGGGGTCTTTTGCTTTGCTTTGCGCAGGAAACAAAGAGGCACTGAAATCTTGGGAGGGGATGCGTGTGTGTGTAATTTCAGCGTTTTGAAGCAAAACATGGTTGAAATCTCACACGCACATGTCCCCTAACAAGATTTTGCTTCTGTGCATGCACAAGAAGTAAAAAAAATGCAAAAAAAAGATGGCGCCCATAGGACTGCCATCTGAGGGGTCGCACACAAATTGTGCAATCTGGCAGCCACTACTGATGCGCAGTCCGCTACCGCATCAGTTGCAACTTACTACTAGTTCCCATCATCCATCTCCTCCCACAAATGATTGTATGACTAACTTTGTTGCTTATATCCTTATAATTTATATTGACTGGTTCCTAATATGATTTGATTGCTTATTTGTACCTGGACTATCGTTAAGTGTTGTACCTTATGATTCTTGATGAACTTTTCTTTTATGAATGATGAGAGCATATGCACCAAGACATTCCTTGTGTGTCCAATCACACTTGGCCAATAAAATTCTATTCTATCTGCCTTTCCGCCCACATGGGCCATAATAGTAAGCGTTGTAGGCAGTGTTCCCTCTAATTTTTTTTGGGGGGGGGCGGAAAAGTATAGTGTCTGAGCGGCAGTCCCTTTGGGACTGGGCGGCACAGAAATAATAAATAAATAAATAAATAAACAAACAAACAAATAAAAAACCCACCCTGTTTTGCCTCAGATAATTTCAAAATTAAATACTGTACTGTGTGTCTATAACAGTGAGCTCATAATAGGGCAACTCTATCAATATCAAAATGCCACTTAAATAATTGAGCTAGTTTCAAACTAGATTTTGATTTTCTTTCTCTCTTCCTTACTCCCATTCTTTTTCTTTCTCTTTTCCTTCTTCTCTTTTTTCTATCTGTTTCTCTCTCTTCCTCTCTTCCTCTCTCTCTCTCCTTCCCTCTCACTCTTTCCCTCTCGGCTTCTGGGCAGGTTTGGAAAACTCTGAGTTGATGATGATTTTTAAGTGAGCGATTGCTCACTGCTCAGCTTAGAGGGAACTATGGTTGTAGGACATTTTGCCCAATTGGAAGAAAACAGCACAGAAGCAAAATGCATTCTGGGCCCCAAATTTTTTGTAGGAATGAAACAGAATAGGGGTTCTGTTCTCAAGCAGCAAGGTAGGAAAGGACCTCTTTTGGTGTTAGTCGTTGGTCTATATTTATTTTGAAGACAGTTTGTTGCCTCCACACAAAAAGGCTTCCATCAACAGAAATAGAATAGAATAGAATTCTTTATTTGTCAAGTGTGATTGGACGTGTGGTCTGCTCTCAGTGTACATGAAAAAATATTCATAAAACATTCATAATCATGAGGTACAACACTTAATGATTGCTTAATACAAATAAGCAATCAGGAAACAATATGAATTGTAAGGATATAAGCGACAAGTTACAGTCATTCAGTCATAAGTGGGAGGAGATGGATGATAGGAAGGAGGAGATTAATAGTAATAGTAATGCAGACTTAGTGAATAGTTTGTCAGTGTTGATGGAATTATTTGTTTAGCAGAGTGATGGCATTCGCCGGACAAACTGTTCTTATGTCTACTTCTATTTTGCAGTGCTCTATAGCGTCCTTTTGAGGGTAGGAGTTGAAACAATTTATGTCCAGGATGTGAGGGGTCTATAAATATTTTCACAGCCTTCTTTTTAGCTCGAGCAGTATACAGGTTCTCAATGGAAGGCAAGTTGGTAGTAATTGTTTTTTCTGAAGTTCTGATATCCTCTGAAGTCTGATTATCCTCTGCTACTGATTCATATAGAGGAGATAGACCTTGCCTAATGCATATATCACGTGAACAAGAATATTTCCTATTTCCCTCACTGGAAAGAAGGGAAATAGAAAACAAGAAGGGGTGTCTTGGATAGGAAATCATTGGAAATATATACAGGTAATGTGCATTTAACAACCATAAATGGGACCAATGACTTAATTGCTAAGACACCTGGCCATTAAGTGAAATATCATTTGACTACACCTGATTTATGTTGTCAATATCAGCCTCTGCATTTCTTCTTCTTGTCCTGCTTACATCGGCTTCCATTTGAAAGGGTGGGAAGGGGGAGGATGTTGGGAAAATTTGGGAGGGGAAGTTTACTGGAGCAGCTTGTTTGAAAGTAAAGGGGAGAGGGAATTAGCATCGCTGCCTGGTACAGCTATGCAGAGCAGACCTGCTTATCACCAACTCAAGGTCAACAGTGCATTCCAGATGTGTGACACCAAATGGACCGAGCACCCACCTGCCACCTATGAACACAGCTGATTGGGTGGATGCCCAAGGGGGAAATTGGGAGGGTTTGGGTTTTGGTTTTTTTTGTAATTTGTAACTTTGCAATTGCTGCCTGCATGCAGGCAGCATTCCTCAGATTTTGCTTTGATTTTGCTGCATTCATTCCTTGTCTAGTAAAAGGGCTCTTTGAAGTTCCAATGGACTCTGAGTTTTACTTTCTTAGATCCTGAGAGAAAGCAGACCCTGACAGTCAACTTCACTGCAGTTGTTAAGGGAATCATTATTTCTCCATTATTTTTGCTGGTTAGACCATTTATGAAGCACACACTGGGTGGTTGTGTAAGTGCAGGGCTCTGCAACTTTCATAAATGCATGCTGGTTAAAAAGAGCCTAAATCATTATCATATGACTGAGGGGATACTGCAACAGTTGTGAATTTGATGACCAGTCGTAACTGTATTTTTTTCAGCACTATCACAAATTTGAATTGTCACGTAGCAGGGCAGTTATTAAGCGAGGACTATTGTTTTTAACTCTGAACACAACTTAATCTGTATCTCGTGTAGATGTATGCAACCCAAAAGAGAACTATTTTCTAATCACACAAAGGTGTTTGTAAGGAAAATGCCAGCCAGCCATGCTATGTGGTTCTGTACTGTTGGTGCTGAAATATGCTGAAATGGCTTAAGTGACTAGATCTCCTCAGGTAGTCTTCCCAAGACTTTGCACTTGATAAAGATATGAAAGAGACTCTAGGTAAAGTCACCTTTCCTCCGGCTTTATGTGGCCTGATTGTGGCTCTGTTGTAAAAATTATTCTGCAAAGCTGACCAGCACCAGAATTTCTTTTTGTGGCATTTTTCCTTGACAATCAAATTTCTGTAACTTTTTAAACCAAAAGATCAAAGGTTTTCTTTGGTGTGCGTAGCTTTATCAAACAGACAAAAATTTATGATTATAAACCATCCAGAATTACTCTGTAATAAATTGAGAAAACAATAAATGCAATCAATAAATAAATGCAATCAATGGCTGAAGTGTATATACTTTTATTATTTATTATTATTTGTTAGATTTGTATGCCACCTCTCTCCAAAGACTCAGAGTTGAAGTTTACTTGCTGAAATTATATCTTTTCGCAACAATTCTGGGGTGCAATGTAGACTACCCTCATGGTGTACCCCAGGCAATATGACTTTGTCTACATATTCTGGCTACTGGGCTTCATAAGGATCTCCCAGCAAGCCGCTCCGAGTCTCCAGAGAGGGGTAGCATACAAATCTAATTAATAATAATTATAACAACAACAACAACAATAATAATAAGCAGCAGCTTGAACACTGAAAATAAAAACAACAGTTAATGTACATTTTGTTATACCATATAAAATAAATAACAATTCTGTGTGACTGTATGACACCTTTTCCCATGATAATGTTTTTTAAAATACTTTTAACACAATACTTATTTCAATGGCCATGCTTAATATTCTGGGAGGTTTAACTAACTGTCCATGTATTTGATGTAACTGGGCAGAATGATTTCTTCCGTCCAATCAACTGTTGTTTTGTCCTTCTTTTTTTTTTTGCTGTATTGTCCTGGGTTCCCTCTTTTCATGGAGACAAATCTTTTTGCTAGAGTATTCTAATAAATCATATAAATGATCTTCCAACTTGGTTACTAATTGGAGAGAGTATGCTAAGGTAGCATCTAAGGCCAATTTAGCCATTAGCCATTAGCCCTTCAGTTCCTGATCAAGCTTATCCGTGCCATCAATAGATTTATTGCCTATAGCTTGGGATGCAGGAAGCACCCTTCTTTCTACCCAGATGCTTGTACTTATATGAAGGCAGAAATGTCAGTGTCATGATCAATCATCCTGGCACCGTTTCCTGGTAAAGGTAAGTGGGGGGGGGGGAGGCCAAGCTTATAAACCACTTAATGCATAATTTTAAATCCTGTGGACCACTAATATGAATCCAGGTACACTAGTTTTATCCTATGTGCTCTACATGTTCTCTAGACTTTGTTTCAAACAAGGCCAAACAACTGGACTGTCCCAGCTTTGATTCAACTGGGCAAAGATAAACCTTCTTCTGATGTTTCTACTCTATTTTCTGCCTACCTCTTTAAATAGGGATAGATTGGAAATAAACTTTTTTTTAAAAAAATAGTCTTCGTTAAACCATATGCCTTACAATAGGTATATTTAATTTCATATCTCTTTATTCCCTGAAAATAAAACAAGTCAAGTTCTGTTTACATTTATATAGTATCAAACATTTTTCCAGGTAATAAGAAAGTAAGTAGAATCTGATCTATCGGTTACATTTTTGCTGTTATTTTAGTACATGGACAAAGATGGAACAAAAATAAAATAAATCAAACTATTGCCATTTGGAATTATGCATTGAATTACGGTATGCTTTTTATTTATCCCTTTTCAATTAAAATCAGTACTTTATACAAAGAATTATACAGGTAGTCCTCAAGTTACAACCATAATGGAGCCTGCCCATTGGGGCAGGTTCCTCCTACCTTTTCCTATTGGTGCACATTGTGACATTTCAGACATTTCACCTGCGCATGTGTCCCCTTCCACAAATTGACTTCCACACATGCTCAGAGGGACAATGTTAGTTCCACGCATCCTCAGAGAGCCAAAAAATCAGCAAGAAATTACAAAATTGATGACAAAGACAGCACTGGAGACTGAAGGATGCCAATACAAATCTTCAGCAATATTGCACTTGCATTTTGGGGGACCCTGGCAACAATACAATTGGATGAAGAGGTATGCTGAGCGTCTCTATTTCGGGGTTCCGTAAATAGGCCCACTGCTTTTCATCTGCCACTGTTCTTTTTTTGGATTTGATCTTTCTTGGTTAGATTGTTGATAATTCTCTTGATTAGATTGTCCAGTTTTAGATTGGGTTGGTATTTACTGGGATGTAGGTGGGTTTTTTTTGGCTTTTTGTATATATCATATTCTGTCTATGATAACCATAGTTTGGCCTTTGTCTTTTGGGAGAATGGTGGGGGTTTGGTACATTTTTTAAAGATTGTTCTGTCCTCTGTTTTGAGTTAATTCTCTTTCTCTGTTCTTTTGATTTATGTGTGATTATTTATTTATTTATTTTTTTTATTTATTTATTTATTTTGTCCAATATACAATGAGGGGTTTAGTGGGTGTGTATATATATATATATATATATATATATATATATATATATATATATATATATATATACATATACACACACACACACACACACACACACACACACACACCGTAGTAAAATACATGATGAAGGTTATAGAGGAGATACTCATAGTAAAATATATCTAAGAAAGAATAGAAAAGAAGATATAGTAATAGAACATATCAATGAAAGAATAGAAAAAGAGATATAGGAATAGAAGAAAGGTATAGGAGATATAGGAGAGCAATAGGACAGGGGACGGAAGGCACTCTAGTGCACTTGTACTCGCCCCTTACTGACCGCTTAGGAATCTGGATAAGTCATAAGACATAATTCTTGTCTTATGTTTTCTTGTGTCTCTATGGCAAGTCCATTGGTTTTAAATACTACTTCTAACACTACAAATAATTCTTACTGATTCTATGTTTGTATATACGTGTATAAATCTTACAGTCGCTTATAACTGCAACCTTTCTGTCATATTTTGGAGATTGTAACTAGAACAAAATGCCAGGTGGAAATAATTTTGTTATAATCCAGCAGAGGGAGATAGAAGACTGAGTTGAAGCCTTAAGTCATTTGATATTTAAAAATGAAAGCAAACCTTTATTCTTTCCAAGATACTTCATTTAAAGATCTGTAATTATAATATTTCTCCATTCAGAAGAAAAAGCCTAATGACTAGATCTTATTTGGAAACAATCATTTCATTGTCTGGATTTTTTTTGTACACTTGGTTTTGTAATTTGCATGTGCATTCTCTCTGGTTTATCCTAAAATTTGATAATTTTTGGGGGAATATTTTTTTTCAGATAAATTTTTTGGAGATTTTTTAACGCCATAACTGTGACTACTTTTACACTTAATCAGCTGCCTGCCCCTGGGCAATGAAATGATATTGGTTGCTCTTGTCAATGACCTTTGTCAGAATCTGGATGGAAGCAGAGCATCTTTTTTGTCAATCCCAAATTGATGTCTTTCAATACCAAGAACATTATTTGATAATCATTGACGAGTTAGGGAGAGGAACATCAACGTATGATGGATTTGGATTGGCCTGGGCAATTTCCGAATATATTTCCAGCAAAATGAAAGTTTTTGCTATGTTATTCTGGAAAAATTAAGAATTGGAAGGATTGTTCTACCATAATACCTCTCCTTCCTTAGTGGACCCTTCCAGTTAGGAGGTTGTTTGGGTAGAAAGAAACCAAGTAGTCACTCTCAACCAGAGTGCTCCTTCTCCTGCTTTTTACTATGTACATAAACCTCTGAGAGAGGCCATCTATAAATTTAGGATGCTGAAGCCATGTAAGATACAGTTGCTGTTTGTTCATCATGGTATTCTGATGACTGTGGCATTGCCTTGTAAGAGGGTGCCCTTCAGGAGTGGGACCCTGCTGGTTCTAACCAGATTAGTGACCCGCTGGTGACGTGACAATGGCATTACGGATCCAGTTTGATTGGTGCCAGTCTGTGGGCGCTGCCATCTTTTTTGGGGAATTTTTGGTGAATGTTTCCATGGATGGCTTCTCCTCTTCTGCTGCATGAAAAAGGGCCTCTTACTTGTCCCTGGGTTAATATTGACCTTTATTTCTTCACCCGAAGCACAGCTGATCAGCTCCTCAGTTGTGTTTTGGTCTGAATCCTGCTACTGAGCATGAGCGGAAGTGAAATCGCACAAGGGGATGCGCATGCATGCACGAGTGGAGTGAGTGCGCTCATGCAAAATGTCATGATGTGAACCAGTGGCAAAAGTAAGTGGAAGTCACCTTGCTGTGCTAGCCTTGAAAGAATCATTTGCAGACATTACTACTGCTTCAGGACTCATATTTCCACTCTACTTTGGAGAAGAAGACCTTGCAACTATAACTCATATCTTCATTGCAATCTGGGTGAATAAGGGCAATGCTGCCCCTTCAGAGAGGGGCGGCATACAAATCTAATAAATAATAATAATAATAATAATAATAATAATAATAATAATAAATGCATCCTGTGTGGGATTCATTTAGTAGCTGGCATTAGCTATTGTGAACTCCCTTGCTCTGAGTAACACACTGGCTTTTGACATGTTTCTGAATGCATTTCTGATGACCTGGTACTAAAGTATCTTCAGAACTGCTTTTGTCAACTAGAATTCATTCATCCTACTTGTTTGTCCCAGGAAAAAATATACTTTCCCTCCATTTCTGCAAAATATATACTATGGAGGCATGAAGGCACTGCTTCATTGTGCCTGTATTTTGGAATAGTCCGCAATTGAGTATTGAAATCTTTGCCCACAGTCTGTACTTCAATCCTGAAGAGGCTGAAGGTTGACTCAGCCTTCCATCTTTTCAAGGTTGGTAAAATGAGGACAGATTATTGGGGGCAATAAGCTGATACTTTAAATCACCCAGAGAGTGCTGCAAAGCACTATGGAGTGATATGGGGTCTATTGCTACTGAAAATGAAGTTACTCTGATGGATGATTATACTTTATGTTTTTTATAACTGCATAATGTTTTATTTTTCACTACTAAAACCAGCAAGAGTCTTGAGACTGCAACAAGTAACCTAATATACAAAGAAATAAAATACTATTAGTCATGTCTGAAATGCTATGTGCTCTCTTACAATCAGTATGTTATCATTTAATTTTTTCCAGCCACTAGACTACTACAAATTGTATGCAGTAATGAGACTGCTGTGAGTGGATATGCCTAATATTAAAATTCCTGAATTCCTCAATTTAGTTCTTCTAGATAAGTGGTTCTCAAACCTGTAGGTCATGACCCCTTTAGGGGCCAAACAACCTTTTCACAGAGGTCACCTAAGACCATTGGAAAACACATATTTCCTATGGTTTTAGGAACTGAGACACTGCTCCTCTATCCGTCTCCAGGCGGGTCACTGGGGAAAAAAAATCTGTACCATGGGAATTTCTGAGCATGTGCAGAAGGCAAATTTCTGGCACTGTGCGTGCATCGCCATTTTGTTTTCAGACTTTTTTTGCATTTTTTTAAAAAAAATGTTGGCACTGTGCATGCGTGCGAGTGTGAAGCGCATGTGGAAGTGAACCGGCAGCGAGGTAAGTTAGAACCCACCCCTGAGTTTCTTAATAATTTTATTATTTTATGGTTGGGGGTCACCAGAATATAAGGAACTGTATTAAATAAAGAGTTGCGGAAGGTTGAGAACTACTGCCCTAGATGATCTGAACTGTAATTCTTCCTATCCTGCAAAAGCCATGCTTTCTCTAACCATAGGAATTGTGGAAGTTAAAAATACCCATCAAAACTTGTTAATCTTAAGGCAGTGATTTTCAACCTTTTTTGAGCCGCGGCACATTTTTTACATTTACGAAACCCTGGGGCACATTGAGCAGGGAGGGGGCGGCGGCTAAAAAAAGTTTGGACAAAAAAATCCTCTCTCTCTCTCTCTTCCTCCCCTTCACTCTATTTCTTTCTCCCTCCCTCTTTCTCTCCCTTCCTTCCTCTTTCTTTCTCTCTTTCTCCATCCCTCTTTCTTTCTCTTCCTTCCTTCCTCTCTTTTTTGCTCTCTTTCTCCCTCCCTCCCTCTCTCCCTCTATGTTTTTCTCTCTCTCTCCTTCCCTCCCTCTCTTTCTCTCTCTCTCTCTTTCTTTCTTTCTCTTGTTTTCTCTCTCTCTCTTGTTCTCTTTCTCGCTCTCTCGCGCTCTTTCTCTCTTGCTTTCTTTCTCTCTCTCTCTTGCTTTCTTTCTCTCTTGCTTTCTCTCTCTCTTGCTTTCTTTCTCTCTTTTTTTCTCTCTCTTGCTTTTTTTCTCTCTGAGCTTCGCGGCACACCTGACCATGTCTCGCGGCACACTAGTGTGCCCCGGCACACTGGTTGAAAAACACTGTCTTAAGGGACAAAAAGTGTGTGGTCAAGTTCCCTTTTCATCCTTTGATCAGAGACATATTCTGTACATATGGAGCTCTTATTCTCAGACTCTCCTCTTAGAAATACATAGCTACTAGATGTTTTGTCATTTCCAATCATGTATTTCCCTTCTGTTCGAGTTATAAAACCTGCTTGACTATGGTCATGTGAGATTCTCACTCTCAAGAACATTAATTCACATGCACAGACACTTTCTTTCCCACAGGAATCAGAGTTGCCCAGAGAATATTAATTACCTTTACTTTAGTAACTTTATTATTATTGTCATTGGGTTCCTACCGGTACGGGCCAAACTGTAGCTCCGGTAGCAGAAATGGAGCTGCATGTGCAGCTCTGCGCCCCCGGCACACATGTGTCCAAGCATGATTTTGCTTCTGCGCATGCACCGGACCAAAGAAACCACCAAAATCTCATACTTGTGCTCATCCCATCACATAATTTTGCTTCCTGCACATGTGCAGAAGCAAAATCTTCCTCAAATGCACGCGTGCGCCCGCCAGTGTCACAGAGCTCCATAGAAAGTGCACCGGCATCTTGGTAAGTGGAATGCACACAGCATACCCATACAATGAAATTCACATAACGCTGAAAGATCAGGACCAATACACATAACAATTGCAAAACCACGTCCTCACCTGCCACAAATTCCCCACCTTAAACCACCCAAACATCCACACAAGAGACCAAGTAATAGTGCCCAACGGTTCACTGATGGTGACCCTTGAGTTCAGTGATGGCGAACCTTTTTTTCCTCAGGTGCCGAAAAAGCGTGCATGCATTATCTCGTGCATATGTGAGTGCCCACACCCATAATTCAATACTTGAGGAGGGTGAAAACAGCTTCCCCTGCCCCCTGGAAGCCCTCTGGAGGCTGGTAATGGCCTGTTTCCAAGTTCTGGTGGGCCCAGTAGGCTTATGTTTTGCCCTCTCCAGGCTCCAAAAGCTTCCCTGGAGCTGGTGGAGGGTAAAAACACTCTCCCCATCCCACAAGAGGCTCTCCGGAAGCCAAAAATGCCCTCCTAGAGCCTCTGTACAAGCCAAAATTCAGCTGGCTGGCACACACATGCACATTGGATCTGAGCTAGGGCAACGGCTCACGTGCCAGCAGTTATGGCCCAGTGTGCCACCTGTGGAACCCGTGCTATAGGTTCGCCACCACTGTTTTAGTTTATCATTAAGTGCAATTATAGCTCTGGGTAAAAAACTATTCAGAAAACATGTGGTCCAAGTTTTAATTGTTCTGTATCTTCTGCCAGAAGGCAACAGTCCAAAAAGATTGTAAGCAGGATGAGAAGAGTCTCTGAAAATGTTTTGCAACTTCCTAAAACAATGAGATGCAAAGATATCCTCCAGAGCTGGTAGCTGGAGCCCAATAATATTCTGGGTAATTAAGGATTCTCTGTAGAGGTTTTTTTTTAAAAAAATAAAATTTTATTTACATATACAGTATATATACATAATCAAACAGTACAAAACATAATCATTTAAAAATAAATAAATAATAATTTTTTAAAAAGAGTAGAGTTTTTTTGTCTGCTGCAGGGCTGCTCCCATGCCATGCTAGAATGCCATATCAGGACACTCTCAATGGTGCTGTGATAGTAGGACAGCTATATATATTACAAATACGTACTTGACAAATAAATAAATAAAAATAAATGAATACTGGTTTTACATGACTTGTGCTGCCCTTTGAACTAATGACAAATTTGATGTTCAATTCTAAGAAAACCTTTTATTTGCTCCATGGATGAACAACTTATAAAGTTTTTAATATGTCAATATTTCTCTTCCCTAGAGACATGCCATAGATGCTAAGCTTCAACGTTTTAGGTGTTCACAATGACACAGTCAGGAAAATAACTGTTCTCCATCTCAAATAATTATATTTGAAGTGGGAGGTCATTTTACAGTTGCAGGATAGACGAGAGAGCAAAGGTAAGGTAAAGGAATCCCAGTGGATTTTATTCACTAGTCATTGCTAACTCTAATAGGTGATGCTTATCTCCATTTCAAAGGTCGTTGAGCCAATACTGTCCAAAGATGTTTCCGCAGTCATGTCACGGAGCACTGTTACTGTCCTACTGAAGTGGTATCTAGTTATCTAGTTGCATTTGCATGTTTTTGAACTGCTAGGTTGGCAGGAGCTAGGCTTACGGTGTGGACTGGAATTTACCCTGTTGCGCAACCCTTGGGTCTTGAACCTTGGCTGTTGGCTATAGTGAATGGGAAAAGCCACAGTCCCTGGGTGGACTCTATATGTGTGAGAGAATGGGCTCTGTGCATACAGCCAGTGGGGGACCTGTTAATTTTGCAAATAGGGTACCTTATTATATAAACCAGTAATGTCAAACTCTCATTATCACATTGTCGTCACACGATGTATCGCAATTTCCCCCCTTTCACTAAAATGGGGGTGGTGTGGCCAATGCATAACACATCTGGCCCGTAGGCTGTAAGTTTGACACTCCTGGCTGTAAGTTTGACACACATTTCAGAAAAGCTATTAATTTAATTAATATACACAATAAAATATATATATTCTTCCTCTGACTTTTTGTTTACACTGTGATTTTTGATCAATGTACATATTCACACACACACTTATATACATAGGTGGAACTGGCAAATTTTTGTTGGCACAATAGCAAAGCCAAACATTATGGACTATTTGGGGGAGATATTTCTAATTTTCCCTTCTTTGAGGTCATCTTAAACTCTGTCATACTCTTTTCAGCTGAATACTCTGAATGTGTAGGAAACTTTTCTCACTCATCACTTTTCTGTGGGCATTTTTTTTCCAGTCATCACTTTTATAATTGAATAATCTTAAAGATTAGCATCTGGAGAACCATATATCACTCACTCTTACTGTACCACTTTCATTTAATAACCACGAAGCGTATCAACTAACCATGAGTCAGCAATTGAAATGGTAAGTGTTCTGTCTGGGTCACTTCGGAAGCTATGACCAACCCAAAAAGATAAGCCAGACACACCGGTAGAATCCAAACACAGTTTTATAATGGTAAAGAGAAAAGAAGCCAACAGAAAATGTCCTTACAAAGCAGGAAAACACTGGAACTCCAAATGGATACATGAAGGCAATTGTTCATACAGAAACACAGGATCCTTGATGCCAAGACAAGGCTGTAGATAACAGACATACACCTCCCACGGGTCTCCAAGACTGTTGGGCCACGAGCCAGGAACAGAAACACTGAGAGACAATGCAGATTACAGCAACTCCACTCTGATAACACTCCACACTGCCGAAAGAGTTTGCCTGTCTTATAAACCCTTCCCTGCTAATGAGGACCACACCCAACCCCCTGGTGTTCCTCATTCAATGCTGATAATATTTCTTCAATTGATTCCTCCTTTGATCTATGCGTCTCTGTTGCATACTAATGATAGCTTGTGCTTCGTCATCCAATGACTCCAGAGACTCCAAGCTACTGGCTTGAGAGAGCCCCTCCCCAGGGCTCCCAGGCCGTTCTTCCTCGTCACGTTCCTGACTGTAATCTCCCCTGTCTGACTGCCCAGAACTCTCCTCTTCGCTCTCATCCTCCCCCGGGCATGGAGCCAGCAGAGATGCAGCTGGTCTTTCATCTGACTCAGGCTGAACCACAACAGTAAGAAACCAGTGGTGGGTTGCTATTGGTTCACCCCAGATCAGGTGAACTGGTAGCGGTGGAGGCTCTGCCCACCCACCTGGACATCATCAAAAATGCTCTGTGAATATGCAGAAGGTTCTGTACATGCGCAAAAGCATTGCACACATACAAAGCATGTGTGCATGCCCGCGTGCTCTCGTTCTCAAATTGGTAACAAGGGTAAGTGAAACCCACTACTGGAAGAAATGATATAATAAGGCACCCTTCCAACCCAGATGTGATGATACAGTAACACAATATCAGTTCAGACCCTAAGTCTTAACTGGCGGCCCAAGGGGCAAATGCATCATGTACTGGAAAGTCACAATATGTCACGTGACAAGATAACATGAGTTTGACACCCCTGCCTTAATTTATTTTTCTGCACTTGCATTAACACCTGTCTCAATACCTAGCAATTAAAAACAAAAAAAAATTGAACATAAAATTAGGATGTTACCTGGAGAAAATGAGTTGAGAAATATTACATAACATCACGGCATCATTACATTGCATAAAAGAAGGGTCCAATTAAAATCAGTCAGCTGTAATATATTTAGTTGATAAACAGTTTTATGATAAATTGAGCTCTACTATCGAATGTTTAAATATGCTAGCGTTATCATCCTGCTTGGACTTTATTCGTTTTTTTAATTGCATGGGGCAGAATTTCATTTGTGTGTTTACCTTTGTACATTTTGTAAATGTCACCCTGTACGTTTTATAAAGAATATTTCTTGTAAATGTATGTTTACAAGATAGCTTATCAATGAAGACTGGAATTCAGTCATGTTCATTTTGTGATATTTTAAGAAGTCATTCTGGAAACAATATGCTCGTCTGTTTCATTGGACCAGCATGTACCAGGATTGCTAAATGTGTTCTCTCAAAAAAGCATGGATTTTCTGGAATCATAGAGAAAAAAAAAGGCTGAGATAGCATATTTTTTGGACAGGCAACTGATCAATGAACAGGCTCTGAACGTAAGAACTTGAAAGTTCAAAGCTGAATGAATCACTGCCTAATAAACTGACCGCCTCTTTCAATGTTTCACAGTGACCCTACATTCTGCTTTTTCAACCCTTCCCCAACTTCCTGGAAGCTTTAATTATTTAATCATCAAAAATTTGGTAGAACTTCTTTGCAAAAAACCCCTCCAATGCATTCTATAGAATTTTATTGGCCAAGTATGATTGGACACACAAGGAATTTGTCTTGGTGCATATGCTCTCAGCGTCCATAAAATAAGATATACATTTGTCAAGAATCATGTGGTACAACACATAATGATTGTCAAATAAGCAATGAAGAAGCAATATTAATAAAAATCTTAGGATATAAGCAACAAGTTACAGTCATACAGTCAACATGGGAGGAAGTGGGTGATAGGAATGATGAGAAAAACTAGTAGAATAGAAGTGCAGATTTAGTAGAAAGTCTGACAGTGTTGAGGGAAGTATTTGTTTAGTAGAGTGATGGCGTTCGGAAAAAAACTGTTCTTGTGTCTAGTTGTCTTGGTGTGCAGTGCTCTGTAGTGACATTTTGAGGGTAGGAGTTGAAACAATTTGTGTCCAGGATGTGAGGGGTCAGTAAATATTTTCCCCGCCCTCTTTTTGACTCATGCAGTATAGAGGTCCTCAATGGAAGGCAGATTGGCAGCAATTGTTTTTTCTGCAGTTCTGATTATCGTCTGAAGTCTGTGTCGGTCCTGTTGGGTTGCAGCACCAAACCAGACAGTTATAGAGGTGCAGATGACAGACTCAATGATTCCTCTGTAGAACTGTATCAGCAGCTCCTTGGGCAGTTAGAGCTTCCTGAGCTGACGCAGAAAAAACATTCTTTGTCGTGCTTTTTTGATGATGTTTTTGATGTTAGGTGACCATTTTAGGTCTTGAGATATGATAGAACCTAGAAATTTGAAGGTCTCTACTGTTAAGAACCCACTTAGAACCTTCTGTATTAGAGTTTTCCACTAGAGACTTCTGATGTTTTTTAACCAATCACCATAACAGCAATGAGGATAGGGGTTTTCTCATCTCAGTTATGACTAAGCTATGATAAACTACGTATGTTTTGAGTCACTGGTTGTAAAAGCCCTTTGGATGACATGCTAATTGAAAAATATATTCTTACAGCTAACATTTGAGTCTTATGTGTTAAGTAAATTGCTGATCTATAACCCAAAATGATTGATTTGCAATTTCTCAGTAGAAGCCACTTGGCAGATAGTTGTCCATCACACTTTGTGGGAGGAGGGAAAAAAGAAAAGCTAGCCAGCTGGCATTGTTTAAAAAAGATTGAGATGAGGCTAAATATATTACCTTACTGTTTAAATGGTATCTATCTACCCTTCAGTCATAACACATGCATAAATGATCTCAGCGGACATTTGAAAACCATCGGAATTGACAAAATCTCAATCTGTCAATTGCAAAAGGCCGCTTTACTGGGATTGGCAAACATAATTCGCCGCTATATCACACAGTCCTAGGTGCTTGAGAAGCGCCCGACTGGTGATGAAATATGAAATCCAGCATAGTGATCTTGTTTGCTGTGTTGCATTGACATAATAATAATAATAATAATAATAATAATAATAATAATAATAATAATAATAATAATAATAATAATAATACTCCCTTTACAAGTCTCTCCTATCCTTTGTTTGCCTCTTTTCTAAGTCCTTACTAAATTATGTTCTCCTGGTTGGTGAGAATGCCATTTTTGTAGGAAAGATCATTGACTTCCTTTTCTGGTTTGTTCGATTCCCTCTCCTTTCAGCTTGCCATCAGCAAGTGGGAAAAGTATCTAGCAATCAAGGCATTGCAGCAGGAAGGAACTTTGTCTGACTTGTTAGGTTGGTTTGTCTTCCTGCCCTCCACCATGCTATTTAGCTATCTCCCAAATTAAAATAATAGGAAATAAAGAAAGCATAGAAAACTTGAGGGCAAAAATAGTCCAGAGAAGAAGCAACTTAGAACATCATAGCTAGTTAGGTCCCTTTACAACAACTGTTTTGTTACTTTAAGGGGAAGAGAGGAGGTGTTTGAAACTGACAAATACCAAAGTAAACAAAAAAGGAAACAAAACCCCATTATTCTCTGGATATAGCAGTGAAAAAGGTGAAATAGTAGTATCTTAAAGATATATAAAAACAAATGGAGAAAAACATAGATATCCGATTCTCCAAAGTACCTGAGGGTAGAACAAGAAGCAATGAGTGGAAACTAAATAAGGAGAGAAGTAACTTAGAACTAAGGAAAACTTTCCTGACAGTTAGAATAATTAACCAGTGGAACAACTTGCCTCCAGAAGTTGTGAATACTCCAACACTGGAAGTTTTTAAGAAGATATTGGATAACCATTTGTCTGAAGTAGTGTAGGGTTTCCTGCCTAAGCAGAGGGTTGGACTAGAAGACCTCCAAAGTCCCTTATAACTCTGTTATTGTTATTATCCCTTTCCCAGATAAAACAAAGGAACTCCACTCTGCTTTACTGATGGCCTGGAGGAAAAGTAGATGAACTACAGGGGGAAACATAGATAGTGGATATGAGTTCAGAAAACCAAACCACTACACTAAGCTAAGCTTTGCTATCTGGGGAATTCTGGAAGTTGAAGTCAATAGAGCAGTGATGGCGAACCTATGGCATGGGTGCTACAGGTGGCACGCAGAGCCATATCTGCTGGCACATGAGCTATTGCCCTAGCTCAGTTCCAACATGAATGTATGTGCACCGGCCAGCTGATTTTTGGTTCACCCAGAGGCTCTGGGAGGTGTTTTGGCTTCTAGAGAGCCTCCGGGGGAATGGAGGAGGGCGTTTGTACCCTTCCCCGGCTCCAGGGAAGCCTTTGGAGCCTGGGGAGGGCAAAACACGAGTCACTGGGCTCCGGGGTGGGGAAAACTATTTTTGCCCTCCTCAGGCATTGAATTATGGGTATGGGCACTTGTGCATGCGTGATAGTGCACACCCATGCTCTTTCGGCACCTAAGGGAAAAAAAGGTTTGCCAGTGTGCAGGGAATGTTCTGTTTTTAAAGTACACATCACAATTCTGCTTCTGCTAGTGCTATGGCAGTTACTTTTTCAAAGAAAAAATCTTATTTTTAATGGTTTTTAAAATAGTTTATTCAGGTAGTAACATTTCAGCAACCTGAAGACTTTTCTGCTGGTCTATTCCCCATTTCCTATCATGCCCGAGATAAAAAAGATAAGAGTGCTTTAGCCAGGGAAAAGATAATGATTTGTAAGTCAGTTTCTGCAAGTGGCAACAATCCTTGCTCTAAGGCATTCGCAAGGCAGGGCTGGACAGAGAGAAGCAAGAGTTTTCCAGCAGGCAGGACAAAACATGGCAAATCAACTGCATGGCAATACTATAATTGTATTTTAAAAGTATGATAGCAATTCTGTAAAGGTTTGCTTTCCTGTCTATAGATTTGACAAATGGGGGGAATATGTAGCAATAGCACTTTGATTTACATGCCATTTCACAATGCTGTACAGCCCTCTCTAAATGTTTACAGAGTCAACATATTGCCCCCAACAATAAAGGGTTAAATAAGGTCCAGGAGGGAAGTGTTTTTAATAGGAAAGTGAACACAAGAACAAGGGGGCACACTCTGAAGTTAGTTGGGGGAAAGATCAAAAGCAACGTGAGAAAATATTATTTTACTGAAAGAGTAGTAGATCCTTGGAACAAACTTCCAGCAGATGTGGTAGATAAATCCACCGTAACTGAATTTAAACATGCCTGGGATAAACATATATCCATCCTAAGATAAAATACAGAAAATAGTATAAGGGCAGACTAGATGGACCATGAGGTCTTTTTCTGCAGTCAGACTTCTATGTTTCTATGTTTCTCTCTCTGTGTGTGTGTCTGTGTGTGTAGATAGATAGATAGATAGATAGATAGATAGATAGATAGATAGATAGATAGATAGATAGATAGATAGATAGATAGATAGATAGTGTTTCAATAAGAACTAAGATCTGCCTGGAATAGATTGATTTAATTGTGTAATATTTTGTTTCTTATAAATGCACATTTGTAGCTTCCTTCAAAAATCCCTTGTATGTTCTTTATTCATTATTATACAAGTTTCTGTTTCACATTCAAGACAGACAAAAGGATGTCTTTCTTCACATTGTTCATAGTTAAAGTGAAAAATTCAATATCACAGACTTGCTGGTGGCCACTAATTTATGTGACTTTCAGAAATGATTAGATAAATTCATAGAAGATAAAACTCTTGCTGGATACTAGAGTTGACATCCACAATGTGCCTCTTAATGCTGGTTACTAGGTAACAATGGTGAGATGGCTCTTGTGTTGTTTTGTAGATCTCCTATTAGAAAGCCAAAGTACTGTGTAGTTTACTGCAGACATTAAAAAAAAAAAGCCTCCCCCACTTTCAATTCTCCTCCTGAGCCAATGCAGTTTCTACTAAAGCCTATGCTCAGGAGAATAGTACTCACTGCATTGTCTAGGAAAAAAGGAATACATATAGTTAGTGCTCGGTTTACAACCTTTCATTTATTGACTATTCAAAACTACAACTACCCTGACAAATGATTTACAACCAGTCCTTGCACTTATCATTGCAGCATCCCTGTGATTCAGACTCTTGGCAACTTTCTTGTATTTACAATGATTGCAGCATCCTGCAGTCATGATATCATCATTTGTGGGTAGAGTGCAGTACTGCAGGCCACTAAAGCTGACTGCCAGATCTGCAGGTCAGCGGTTCAAATCTCATCACCAGCTCAAGGTTGACTTAGCCTTCCATCCTTCCAATTGGATTGGACCCGGATTGTGGGGGCCAATATGATGGCTCTGTTAAAAAAAGTGCTATTGCTAACATGTTGTAAGCCATCCTGAGTTTAAGGAGAAGAGCAGCATAAAAATTGAACAATCAATCAATCAATCAATCAATCAATCAATCAATCAATCAATCAATTGGTGACCTTCTTAGCCATCTTCTAATTAGCAAGTCTACATGGGAAACTGAATTCATTTCCATGACCACATAATTTGCTGAATGAGCATAATGTTTCACTTAACAACCACACCAAAAAAGGTCATAAAATTGGGCACAGTCACATAATGACTACATCATTTAGCAATGGAAGGTTTGATCCCAATTGGAGTCTTAAATCGAGGACCGCTGTAGTACTGTAATTAAACCTTATCCTTTTGAGTTAACCTTTCTGCACCCTATTAGTCTAATAACTTTTTGAGCTATTGAAATTACTATAGGCATTTCTTTTCTCTTTTGGCTAGGAAATAAGAAATTTAAGAAGATGCTCCATTAGCGGCATGGCTTCCAAGCTGGGAACGACAGCCAACTGTAGCATAATGTTGGATAGTGCTCAGAAATACAGTGACAGCTCAGAAAACATTGACTTCTTTAAACAAAGCTCTCAAAAGTAGAATTATTTATAGACCTTTGGCAGCAAGAGTAGAAAAAAAGGTATTTTCCAAGGTCAACCGCACAACTGTATGGAGAAAACCATTATTTCTTGGGTTCAAAAGATCTCACAAGATACAATGAATGAAATCAACAATATGGGTGGTAAGAGGAATAGAAGTATTTTAGCTGCAAACTTTTGCAGGTCATTCATAGAAGAACATAAAAATATGACTGCTCATGCAGGCTCATTCAGACCAAATTTCTGTTCCAATTGTTGCAATTAGGAACTATTTAATATTTTACATATTTACTATTTATTTCTTATATTTATATGCCACCTCTCTCACCTATAAGGAATTCTGAACTTTTTGCTTTTTAAAGGCAATCCTAATTGCTTTTACATTGTAAATTGTATTTACCGTGTATTTTAGATTTAAGAAAAATACCATGCATAGTATAAAATAAATTATTGGTCAAAAACTGCCTGGACTGATGAAAAATTCTCAGCTTGGTTTCAAGTAACCCAGGTATATTCCAATAATGATGTTGTGGCCTAACAAAGATTTACATAATCCATAGCGTTATTGCATGCTTGATATTGGATAAGCAATTAGGTTGCCAAGCATGGTACCAATGTATGGCTCTTTAGGGAAAGTACTGAATATAAAAAGTGATACAATTCACAACAATATTTCTTTATTTCTGTGATGCTGTTTCCCTTCCATAGGTTATTAATAAAAGGCTGCAGGACAGCTTACCAATATGAATGTTGAAATGGTCCATATCCCAGCCTAACACTCTAAAAAAATGACCCATACAAATAAAAGGGGGAAGTTTCAAAAATTAACTCATAACTATCCGGTGCCTCACAACTATTAGGTTTTAGAGGAAAAACAAAAACCATTAATATTAAAGAGAAAAAATATTTTAGTCCAGGACCTGAAGATCAACAGAGAAATTTTGGATCCCTGAAACAAAGGGGATTCTTGCCTAGATGATTTCTCATTAAATTACTTATTAATGTAAACTCTAATTTTATCAGCCAAATTTGTAATTAAGGCAAAGGCTTAGTTACTTAGTTACTTTAGTTACTTTCTGACTGGCAAATATTGGGGTTACATCTTTGAAAGCTGGTTCATACAGTATGTCATGCAGTAGTCAACCCTGCAAACCATGAAATAATTACTTGGATTTATTGTTTTTCTGTTTATTATTTTCAGTTTGAAAAATGCCCACCATTGCAGTTAAAAACCACCAACACCAAATATAATTACTGTTGAGAATGTGACTGTTAGTAGGTTGCACTGATTCTTCTAGTCTACTAATTAGAAAGTATTGTCAGAGGCAGATAGTATTTATTTATTTGTTTGTTTATATTTGTCAAGCATATATGAGATTACAATAAAAATATAAACATGAGACAATTTTGAGTACATGGGAACATTAGGTCAGGGATGGTAGGCACATTGGTGCGAGCTTAGGAGAGCCTCAATAGTGCAGTGGTTAGTGGCGAAGAGAGCCTCGGTGGTGCAGTGGTTAGAGTGCAGTACTGCAAGCTACTTCTGCTGATCACCGGCTGCCAGAAATTTGGCAGATCGAATCTCAGTAGGCTCAAGGTCCACTTGGCCTTCCATCCTTCCAAGGTTGGTAAAATGAGGACCCAGATTGTTGGGGGCAATATGCTGACTCTCTGTAAACTGCTTAGAAAAAGGCTGTAAAACATTGTGAAGCAGTATATAAGTCTAAACGCTGATGCGTATTACTATTATGCATGCCCCTTTTTAGGAGAGAAGTAATTCTAAAACTCAAAGAACTCTCTTACCAATTGGCATGTATACACACTTGCTTAGTTATCTCTTTGAAAAAATATAGGTAGCCAGAGTTAGGCTTGGGTCTATCCTTCATGTACTGCCTGCAATAACTCTTGTTTCTGTTAACATTATAAAACTGTTTCAAAGGTTTTGCTGAGAATAGATCACTGCTCTCAGGAATACAAATTCCATCCTCCAATAATTTTAAATTATGACATGTTGCATCAATTGATAATAATTTTCATTATCTTATCTAGTAAAGATATTGCCTTTATGGATTTTTTTTGTATTTTTCACCTTCACAAATAGCCCAGAATAGAGAAATGATAGAGATGCTGATAATTTGGAATAGCAAAAAGAGTTATGCATCTTAAAAGTATAATTTGAGGCCAATAAGTATAGAAAATGAAAAAGTGCTGATAAAAATACTGCATAGTGTCTCAAAGGTTCATACAGCATTTTATAGCCTCCTTCTGCTTTAACAGGCACCAATAAATAAGATTCCCCTTGAAAAAGGTATACTTGTGACGATATTCTAGCACATCATCAAAGAAAATGGAACTGTGGCTAATGAGGCTTTCAGTCTATGGGAATGAGGCTATGGGAATTGATTTTTGGAGAATGGCCAAGAAGCAGACAAAAACAAACCACAGATAATCACCAATAGAATAATAATAAAAAAAGAAAAGGCAATAATATAATTCCCTGTCCACCTCTGTTTTGCCATTCTATTTTACCCAAAAGGAGAAAAAAAAGCAGCTTTGAATATTTTAATTAAAATCAAATAATCCGTAACGTAGCATAAATAAGCAGCTCCTTTACTTCATTGCTGGTGCTAGCTGCATCTCATTATCTGACCTTCTCTGTCCTACACAGCAAAAATCAAAATAAGAAAGTAGAGGACCACTGTTCTTTTCCCCTAAGCCCAGAAAGTATCAGTATTATTTTCTGATGACTTTAGAGAAAAAGTGGATATACTGTGTTTGCATAATGTTTGATGATAGTGCTTTCCCTTGTTTTGCTGTTTAAATGTCCACCGAAGAGTAATGCTATACCCCATCAGAAGTCAGTTCAAACACTTTGTTTGCAAAAGTGCTCTCAAGCTGAGGGGAGATCCCTGGGGTGATGAAGGATTCAGGGGGTGTCTCTTCTTCTCTCTGGACTTTCCTGAATGAAAAGTCAAAATTTGCATGTGGCTCACTGTCTTCCAGATCTTCGTCAATATAACATTAGAAGATCCCTACCTCCTGGCCAACATTTGAAAAAAGCAGTAAAAATGGTGCTTTTCTAGATAGTCTTTCAAAAGGAAGATAATAGAACTGGCCGTGACAATGTATATACTTTACAAAGACTAAGTAGTTCTCCCCCTGTCCTAATGCAATTGTCTTTTATTAGTGCTTTTATTGTATTGTTTTTATTTATGACCCCAGTAAATCACCCAGACTTAATGGGATTGGTGAATTAGATGATTCCAGAAATATAAATTATAAAGAAATAAGTAGTAATTGGAGAATTTGGGTTGAAAAAAAATAAAAGAAATTAGATATCAATTTGTCCTGATGTACTATGAATTTATGTCTCTGTTTTTATGTTGCATACTCATTTTGTTGTAAACTATCTTGAGTCTTTAGCATAACAGCATAAAATCAGGTAAATCAAATAAATAATGAAGGTGAAACTTTGTGTAAACATTTGCCACTTTTCTCAGCAAAGCAACACTATCCTTGCTTATTTTTTTACTATGAAGGAAGTAGCATGCAGGTAGATGAATGCCACACAAAGTGAGAAGGCTGGAGATGGCTGGTTTTGCTTGGAAAATGTGGGAAAGGCCAAAAACAAACTTCTGTGTATGTGCAAAATGGTAGATGGATTAGAACTACAGTATATGATAAAATCATGCCACAAGCCTGGATATGTGGATTTATTTATCATGGGTAATGGGTTTTAAATTTATTTTTATTTATTTATTTATTTTATTTATTGGATTTGTATGCCGCCCCTCTCCGTAGACTCGATCCAATACTAAAGCAGCTAAAAACCCTTATTTTAAAACCAATCATACATACAAACATACCATACATAAATTGTAGAAGCCTAGGGGGAAAGAATATCTCAGTTCCCCCATGCCTGACGACAGAGGTGGGTTTTAAGAAGCTTACGAAAGGCAAGAAGGGTGGGGGTCATTCTAATCTCTGGGGGGAGTTGGTTCCAGAGGGCTGGGGCCACCACAGAGAAGGCTCTTCCCCTGGGTCCCGCCAAACGACATTGCTTAGTTGATGGGACCCGGAGAAGGCCCACTCTGTGGGACCTAATTGGTCGCTGGGATTCGTGCGGCAGAAGGCGGTCCCGGAGATAACCTGGCCCGGTGCCATGAAGGGCTTTATAGGTCACAACCAACTTTATAGGTCATAACCCGGTGCCATGAAGGGCTTTATAGGTCATAACCGAATTGTGACCGGATACTGATCGGCAATCAATGCAGACTGCGGAGTGTTGGTGTGACATGGGCATATTTAGGGAAGCCTATGATTGCTCTCGCAGCTGCATTCTGCACGATCTGAAGTTTCCGAACATTTTTCAAAGGTAGCCCCATGTTTATTCATCAGCCACGTATACCCAGAATTGCAGATAACAAGTTTATAGATAATGAGGTCCACCTCTATTGTTAATTAGCAAAAAAGTCTAAAATATGATATCAAAAGCTCCATTTCCCAATTTAAGAAGGCAGAGAAGAAAGATAATCATTTCTGTCTCACTGTTCATCGAATCAGGTCACACAACATTTTAGATTTCAGAAAGTCGCCCAGGGAATCAATTTAATTCTATTACAAGATATTGTTACTATATTCAGGAGAGAGACTGGATTTTACATTTTTAAAAGACTGCATTATCAAACTAGCAGAATACTGATGCTATCAAGTGCTCTGAAGTCAGGCATTATTTGTTTATTTGTTTAATGCAGTGAAGAATTTTTAGTTGATGGCAAAAATTCTGCCAACATTTGAAGTGCAACAGAATGCCATCACAGTTCTTTTAATAGAAGCCATACATGCATTGCCAAAATGATAATTAAAATGGTTTAAGAAAAGAGAAAGATTTTTAAAAGGCAAGTTATATACTTAGACTAATTTAAATAGCATTACAAAGCACCTCACAATAACAAGGAAGGTTATGAGTCAATGACCTAGGAATTTGTTTTTGCACAGTTCATTGTCCAGATACTGACACGGGAAGAAGAATTACAGGGGCCTGTTCTGCCTTCAGAAAAGACTTCAATAGAGAAATATAGACCACCCAGAGACTTGAGAATTGGGTGGTACATAAATTTAATAAATTATAATTTTAAACAGGAAACTATGAAATCACAGCTGCCACTTATGTAGCTGTTGGTTTTCATACCAACACTATGAACACGGCAAGATGGCTGCCTAGAAACTACAGTGTATCACAAGGCTACCAACACTCCACACATTCTGAGAGGTTGCTATAGGTAGGGTAGAATTGGGGATAGGGCTATCAATAGAAGAAGTGTGAATGAATAGATCTAAAAACAGAGGTGAGCTGCTGGATGTTCCGGGGGTTTAGGAAGGCCAGAAACTAGCCCATTTCCAGCCTCCAAAGGACCTATGGAGCCTGGGGAGACCGTTTTCACCCTCCCAGAGGCTCGAGGAAAGCCTCTGGACACTGGGGAGGGCAAACTAGGCCACGTCGAGTGATGGGCTCCTACGGGTACGGTCAGGTACGCAGTACCGGTAGCAAAATTTGGAGCTCCACCCCAGAGCACTCAATTTGCACTGAAAGATGTTGAAACAAAATGCATAAGCCACGCCCACAGTGTGGTAGTAAAATTTTTGGTAGCCCATCACTGGCCACGCCCATCATGGCCAATGCTCACTCGGCAACCAGGCAGAGAACCCTTCTCTAAAATTTTTGAAGCCCATACATCCAATAGTCATGTTTTTAATGCCTCAATGAAATGTTACTGAATTTGAAAATCTTATAATGTTTAATGCTAAACAGATGTTAGGCATAATTTATAAATTACGAATGAAATATGACTCACAATCTGAACAAGTCAAAAGAGGTGATTAAACAGATGCAGAATATGGCCATAGAGATGCAATAGTGGGAATTTGTAGTTGGAAATAAATTTGACACTAGTTCAGACACTATAACTACAGGGAATTAGTATAAAATGTTTTATTAATATATCATTTGAGTTTACACTACTAAAACAAGTACAGTAATTATTTATTATTATTATTATTATTATTATTATTATTATTATTGTTGTTGTTTTTGTTATTGTTATTATTTATTAGATTTGCATGCTGCCCTTCTCCGAAAACTCGGGGTGGCTCACATATCCAAAATGTTGGAAATGTAGTAAACAGGTTAGATTTTTAAAAAATATGTCATGGCAGTGTGGTTAAAAAACCCTAACAATACTATAAAATGATTCATTGTGAGCTAGAAGATGTTCTAAAAGTTGTAATCCTAACTTGATATAGTCTCCCTTAGAAATACACTGAGTTGGCACTCTATATGTCAATGGCTGCAAGGATTCTATTTGCCTTTTATTGGGAAAAGAATATTGATTCCTTCTTCAAAAGAAATGGAGATGAGCACCACCCCCTAAAATTGACTATGACTAGTGAAGTAAAATCAGCAGGGACTCCTTTACATTTCAAAAGAATAGCTAATTAAATTGTGGTAGTATGTCTTGATGTAGAATTTCATTCGATTTGGAAACCATTTTTGGACTAGAGTGGTACACATGGAATGATATAGAGTTCAAATCTTAATATAATGCATGTTTTACCACATTAGTCTTTTTTAATGACTTGAGCTGTGTTAACTAAATATTTTAGGGACATGTGAGTTTTAATTAGAAACTCTAGGCTTCCAGCTCTGAGAAAGAGAGACTCTGCTGACTCTATCTTTTAGCTAATTCCTTTAACCATACATTGTTGGCTTAAGGTATATATTGTAAAACCCAACTATTTATACACACAGTACTAACAGGGTGATCTTACTAGGAACTTTTACTCTTTTTGTATGCTTCTGGCATTCTTTGTACAATACTCTCAGGAGCATTTTGTGCTGCAGTGAGACAACATTCAGTAGGGGTGGAGGGTTAAAAAAATAGCTCTTCAGGGTCCACTTATTCTTTGACTCTGCTATCTCCTTGGTGTTTTGTTTTGTTTTTAATTCATTGAACTCTAGAGAAAATTCTCATTTTGTACTAGGAAACATAGCACCCTTCTGCAAGATTTATTGGTCTGATTTTTGCAGTACAGAATAACATAACACATTCCAGAGTTGAGTCAGTTTGTAGGGCAATTTTAGAGAACAATTCCTATAGATTGCACATCTACTGATGGATTGGAGGAAATGCACTATCTGGATCCATTTCAATCATAGCTCAGGTCAGGGTATGGTATGGTGACACCATTGATTGAGGAATTCTTGGTATTCTTTGAGCTTGGTTGTTTTCTTACAGACGTTTCATTACCCAAGAGAGCACCAAGGACTCTTCAATTCAGCCCCGAGCTGCAAATACTCCTTTATGGGCACCATTGATTGTTGATTATCTTGAGCCACAGTGGTGGAGTGTTTAGAGTGTAGTACTGCAGGCTACTTCTGCTGCCTGCCGGCTGCCTGCAATTTGGGCAGTTCAAATCTCTCTAGGCTCAAAGTTGACTCAGCCTCCCATCCAAGGTGGGTAAAATGAGGACCCAAATTGTTGGGGAAAATATGCTGACTCTGTAAATCATTTAGGGAGGACTATAAAGCACTGTTTTTATTGTAATGGATATGGTTCATTTTTAGTCTGGGCTGTCTGTTTTGTTTTATGTTTTTAACTGTAAGTCCTTATTTAGATTTTGTAAGTCACCTAGGGTCAGCATGAGAGGTTGGTCATAACTCTTTTAGGCCAACAAATTCCCTGTGTGCAGGCGACTAAAAACATCCACTTCTTTGCTCACGGTAGCATGTTCGCTTATGCTAGTGATTTTTTGTACATGATGACGTCAAAAAATGGAAAACATGGGGGTGGAGTGGGGAAGGAAGATTGAAATTGATCTCCTAACAAGCTGAATGTTGAAACAAAAATCAATTTATCATAAAAAATTGCTGAAGGGTTAAGAAACTAACATTTTTTGAAAAGAAAAGAAAAGAGAATCATAATGCTGTCTGATTCAAGAGGGATTTCATATTTCCACAAGAAAACCTGGTTATTTCTAATAAAAAAATAAAATTGTCTGCACACCAAATTTATGGTCGGTAACTACAGACTCTAAATGTATTTATTTATTTATCTATCTATCTATCTATTATCTATCTATCTATCTATCATCTATCTATCTATCTATCTATCTATCTATCTATCTATCCATCTATTTATGATTACAGAAAAAATATAAACATGATTGTCAATCCATAAAATGTATAAACATGGTTGTGAATACATGAGATGGTTACAAATACATGAGGACATTGGGACAGGGATGTTAGGCACTTTGGTGCACTTATGTACGCTTCTTTCAGATCTTCTTAGGAATGGTGTGAGAGCAATGGTAGACAGTCTAAGGTGTGGGGGTTTGGGGAGGAAACCACAGAGTTAGGTAGTGCATTCCGGGCATTGATCACTGTTGCTGAAGTCGTATTTTCTGCGATTGAGTTTGAAGTGGAGTTTAGGTTTCCATCTATTGTGTACTCATGTATTATATAGTCAGAGGTAGGCTACAAAGCAGAACAGCGGGAACACCATTCCGTTGATGGAAATGGAGCATGTAGGCTTGCTCCATTGCCGTCTGGCATGCATGCGCCGTGCACATGCAACCGGCGTGATTCCGGTAAAAATTACCGGGTTTTTGCTTTCACGCATGTGTGGAAGCCAAGAAACCGGCAATTTTTGCTGCCGGAAAGAGATTGCAGCCAAATCTCGCTGCTGCACCTAGAACAGCAGCTGGGGCCAACAACAAAAGCGGCCTGCCCCAGCTCCAGCCGCGTGGCCTGCTCTTTGATCTCCCGGGCCGCAGGAGAGATTCCTGCAGCGTGGGAGAGCACAGGACAGGCTGCACAGCCAGAACTATTCATTCATTTTCAAACTTTAAGTGTCAATTTATCAAGCCCCCATTACATAGTTTTGTAGCAAATCACAGGTATCAGCTAGTAGAATAATAGATTTCATTTACACTTAGATTATTTATTCATTAGAAACTTTTAGTATTGCTGAGAAATGGCTGTTCCACAATCAATTGGAAACAAAAATTATAATAATGATTATAATAGAACACTATCTTGGATTTGGTCTGGCACAAAATACTTCTGTACATATTTAATGGGATGTTTTCCTCTAATTTATTATTATAAAATGAATATATCTCACAGCAAAATTTCTTTGGATAATAGATAAGACTTTAACATGCAATATGAAAAAATAATATTAAAACTAAAAATACAGTTAAAATCACCAAGGATTTCCTTGCCAGAAACGATTCTCCTCCTTCTCTACATCCCATCTGTAGCTTAATGATTGATGTGTTTTGGGACTCTCAGTTGATACAATAGTCATCTCAGATTCTTCTGCCGTAATTTCTGTCTCTTTGCTGAAGCAGTTCAACATGTGTCTCCTTTCAAGCAAAGCTTGTTCAAAGGATGGATGACTTCTCTTCCCATTTATTTTCTTTGTGGTAGTGTGTACATTCATCTTGTCATTTGTGAATTCTAGGCAATTTAATGAAGTGCTCTGTAAAGTGGCCCAGGGACTGCTTAT
This sequence comes from Erythrolamprus reginae, assembly GCF_031021105.1. Classification (NCBI taxonomy): domain Eukaryota; kingdom Metazoa; phylum Chordata; class Lepidosauria; order Squamata; family Dipsadidae; genus Erythrolamprus; species Erythrolamprus reginae. Next base: position 377,517,764 of record NC_091950.1, on the reverse strand, counting down.
AATATTCAGAACCCTTCCATTTTAAGGCAAGGTCATTTGATATTTAGTAAAACATACAGTATCTCATTAAGAGATAGCTGAAGAATCCACTCATTGGCACTCATTGGCAATTAATCAAGGTCTCCAGTTAAAATAGTCTCTCTTATACTGAAATGTAATAATTGGAAAGCCTCAATGGATGGAATATGTCAATACCTTGGTGCTAAGTTTAAAACTCACTACATTTTGGTTGGTGGCAATAGAATTTGTTAATGTAATTGTTTTATTGTATAAAACAATGCTAATTGTCCACTATGCTTGACTAGAGGAAAATATTCCAATATTCTTTTAATCAGATTATGTTTTCTTCTCTAATCTGAATTCCCAGCCACCATTTTCCTCCACTTTCTGCTGTTGCCCTCTTGATTTTTTTCCCTGTTTAATCAATCAATAGTTCCAGATACTAAGATTTTTTCCCCCTTGTAACAAATCCAATTATAATGACCATGGGTTGGGGCTATTATGTTAGTATTTGGATATAAGTGTTAGATTCGCATGGGAATGAAGAATCGAGACATAGGAACAGTTCAGCATCTTTATTGTCTATCAGTTAGAACTAATATGGACTGCCGGCATGCTGCAGGGAAGCTACTTTTAAAAGCTTCTCTGAAGCCTGCTAGTCATTGTTTCTGCTACTGCTAGATTAGCCAATCAGCAGCTGCTATGCAAGTTTATACTCCATACATTAGTATGTTACACCCCTCGCCTCTTAGTTTCTGTAATGTCCAGTCAGGAACTTACATAAATCTCATAGTCCTGTAAGTAAACAGGATGTCTGATAGTCCTAGTGGGTCTGCAGGCTTCAGTTTCTTTGGAGTCTTCGACTAGAGCAGACATGCCTGTTGCTGCTCTTTTCCACTTTGTGGTAAGATCTGGAACTGGCCTCCAGGCATGACGGCTGAAGTCTATGCATTGTTCTTCTCAGGTCCCAATTGACTTCGCTGGACTCCGATGACAGAAGGTAGGTGTTTGTGATCCCTCTCTGGGCTTGAATTCAGGTTCCATTAATGTCTTGTAGCTAGGGTATGGTTCTTGCCGTGGTCTTCTGGGTGACTTGTACTGGATGAGATTTGCGTTGTTCCTGGCTTTTTGCTGAGGCTTCAGTTTTTGTTGTAGTCTCTGGTTGATAAAGCCAGGAATCTCCTAACCTGCTTCTGAGTTAGTTGAAATGCCTTCACCACTCTTGACCATCCTCCAACTTGATTCTATAGGATTTGGACCCGTGATTTCAATTACTGAAGCACTCACTTATTTGGAGTCCCCTGTAAAGTTTGGTGCAAAAACTAAATCACCCACTGTCAGTGTCCTTGTTAGTTTATGGGACTCCAGAGGTTTCTCCATATTATAAGTGGGGTTAAGTCTGTCCAGTTGGGACTTCAGTTTCTGTCCCATCAACATTTCTGCAGGGCTCCAATGAATGGCTGCCCATGGGTTGATATGCTGTGCCAACAAGAACAGGTTGATCTGTTCCTACCAGTTCCCCAGGCCCATTCTTGTCAAGCTTTCTTTGGTCATTCACATCATTCTTTCTACTTGGCTATTGCTAGCTGGACTGAATGGGAAGATGAGCACATGTCTTATGCCGAGGTCAGTGAGGAAGGATTCCATGTTCTGGGCTGTCAGTTGTGGGCTGTTGTCTGATATGAGGATGTTCATCAAGCCGTGGGTCTCAAACACCTTCCTTAAGGCTCTTATAATGGTTTCTGTCATCAATGAAGTCATTTTGATCACCTCCAGCACCTACCATGATGAGGAATGTTTGCCCTGCCATAGGCCCTGTGAAGTCTATGCGGACTCAGGATCATAGCCCTTTGGGGTCTCCCATTCAAATGGAGTGGTCTGTGGTGGAGTGGGTCTGGTTTCCTGGCATGGTAGACAAATCACCACCCATTCTGTAATGTCTTGGTCTAATTTTGGCTACCACAGGTAACTCCTTGCTAATGCCTTCATGCATGCTATTCCAGGGAGACCTATATGGAGTGTTCTTATTACTCTTTTTTTGCAGACTTTGTGGAATAACAGCTCGCTCCCTCCATAACAAACAGCCTTTAAGTACAGATAGTTTAGTCTGTTTGGTTTTAAACATTTTAAATTCTTCCCCTTCTTCTTCCTGTGGCCATCCCCTCAACACCCAGTTCAAAACTTTAGACAGCACCTTGTCTTTCGCCGTCTGCTCCATGATTTCTCTAGATGTGATGGGGCTGGTTCTATGCTGATGAGCAAAATTTCAGCCACAGATGCGAGGTCTTCCACGAAGTTGGGGGCTGGGCAATGGCTGAGTGCATCTGCGTGTCCAATGCTGTTTCCTGGTCTGTGGGTGAGCTTGTACCTGGAGAGGAAAATGGACCAACAGGTAAGACGTTGTGATATATGTTGAGGCATTTGTTGATTGTGTGCAAGTAGACGCAATAAGGGCTTGTGGTTCTACATGTGGCAGGATTTCCATTCAGTCCCAGCCACTGTATCAAGGTTTTCTATATCACCACCTCTGTGGACGTTCCTGAACATGAACACTGAATAAAACCTATATAGTGTGTGAGGTTTGTATAGAAAAATGAAAACAATGGTTACTTTTTAACAGGAAGCCTTTTGTGGTTCAAGAAGACAGTTGCGCTGAGTAGGTAGAAAGCTGTTTATTAGCTTAAAATGCAAATCTCATCAGAGCAGCCACAGGAAAAAGCTTGACCAGCTGCCACAAAATTACTTTTCATCTGAAAGCACAAAGTGCTTCTCCTATGTTCTGTGTTTAGAAACCAGGTTTATTAATATTAAAGCCACTTTTTACTGGAACTGAAGCCTTGCTAAATATAGCTTCCCTCTCCCTCAATATTGAGTTTGCAAAAGGTGATAAGAGGTAAAACGGAAACATGAGATTACTACAAATAGGGGACATATTTAAAGCAGTTTGTTCTTCTAGTGACCTTTAAGCAAACTTCTTAGATAACTTTTTTCTCTCTGCAGAAATCCCCAAATGAAGCTGAATAATGTTCTTGGAGAAAACAGTTTGTTGCAAGTAAAAAATATTTCTGCATGAAGACCACTGAGGAGCTGCCCGCCACCATATATAAAAATAATGTTTATATTTCCAAATTGAAATACTCTACCTCCTTTGGCTTAAGAGAGTGAATTAGAGGCTTGGTTCTCATTCTAGCAACAACTTTTTAATATAATTAAAAGAAGATCTTTTTCTTAACTTCAATTATTTCTTCTAAGTTATTATTTCTTAATTGGTAATCTGCGCAGGTAATATAATGGACCATCAGCACTGCATTTTTCTTCTCTTTTCTTCTTCACAGTTGGAACTAATTGTTCTCTTTCTATTTTCTACCCTATTTCTTGGATAAGCTGTAATAACTTTTGACTTTCACAATCAAACTGGCCTATTATGAATAGTACACCCTTAATACTGCAAAAGCAGAGTCTGCTGGTCCTATTTTTGTCTGTCAACGTTTCAGTGAATAGATCACATGCGGTTTCAATATCTTACTAACTTTTTTCTACTCTGGGTGAGGACACTAACAAAAGAAATGGTCTGGCTCATCTTTTGTTGCTTTTTCTGTTCTGTGACAACCAAGTCTTGAAAAAAACAGAATAAGACACTTCGTTCTTGGCTGGCCAATGAACCTGATCAGCTGATAATTCTGTATTAAATAACTACCCGGAAGGCATAAGTGATTGATAATTCTCTGTGGATTCCATAGACTTTCAAATATATAAAATGTGCATGTTTAGTTTTTTGATTTCTAAATAAACATGACTCTCTTTTTATTTATTTATTTATTTTTATTTATTTATTAATAGAGTTGAAAGGGACCGTTAGGTCATCGAGTCCAGCCCCCTGCCTGAGCAGGAAACCCTGCAGCACCCCAGCCAAATGGAAGTCCAATCTCCTCTTGAAGGTGTCCAGAGTTGGGGAGTTCACCACCTCCCCTGGCAGGCAGTTCCATTGGTTGATCGCTCTGACCGTCAGGAAGTTCTTCCTTATTTCCAGGTTGAATCTCTCCTTGGTCAGCTTCCAACCATTGTTCCTCGTCCGGCCCTCTGATGCCCTGGGGAATAAAGATACCCCCTCCTCACCGTGGCAACCCCTCAAGTATCTGTAAACTGCTATCATGTCCCCTCTAGACCTTCTTTTTTCTAGGCTGTCCATGCCCAGTTCGCTCAATCTCTCTTCGTAAGTCTTGGTTTCGAGTCCCCTAATCATTTTGGTTGCTCTTTTTTGCACCTTCTCCAGAGTTTGATGTACTCTGATGTATCTATAACTGGATTGAGAAGGATTAGTGAGGGAAAGACAGATGATTCTGCTAATGTGTTGTATGTCAACTGTTTCATTCTTAGAACCCATACCGTATGTTCCAGCTTGTTCTTCTGATGTATCGGACAGGAACAAAAAGAAACAAACCCTGGCTCTGTTAAGAAGTGCTATTGCTAACATGTTGTAAGCCGCCCTGAGTCTAAGAAGAAGGGTGGCATAAAAATCGAATAAGTAAGTAAGTAAGTAAGTAAGTAAGTAAGTAAGTAAGTAAATAAATAAATAAATAAATAAATAAATATAGCTCAAAAGGGGGCTTCAGTCGTTCTCAACAAAGCCTGGGTAAAGATAGCAGCAAGTTAATTCAAATTGCTGAAGAAGCCTCAAGCAAAATTGTCATGACTTATCTGACTCCCCCCATCATTTTAGGAAATATAGATGTTATTTGGGTATTGTGATACTGACTTTACTGGTAGAAAACAGTTGTGTTGATATCTGGGTCTTAAGACATTTAGGCTTTTATTCTAGAACTCAGCCCAGAAGAGAAACCAATTAAGAAAACGTAACATTAAAAGCAAACAATCCTGACTTTTGGCTCTGTTCAAAACCTTTCAAGCTTCATTCTGCAACAAAAGGTTTGAATCATTTTCAAAGTTACCACCATGTACTGGTTGTTCTGTCGGGCTCTGTGGTAGACTTCTCCCAAAAATTCACGGGTACAAATTTCAGACACACACACATTTGAAAATTCAAAACAATGTTCTTTATAATGAAAAGTCACTTAAACTAACCCCTCTTTTGGTATAGCAAAGAGCACTTGTCTCCAAACAAACTGGTAATTTGTACAAGTCCCTTATCAGTTCTGTGATACTTAGCTTGCAGCTGTGAGGCAATTCACAGTCCTTCTTCTTTCACAAAGGGAAACACACTTTGCTCTGGTTTAGTTTCAAAGCTGGGAAAAATCAGCACACAAAAGGTCAAAGTCAGTAAAGCAGTCACGAAACACAAGGATCAGATAATCCTCCACAATGGCCAAACCCACAGGCTGCTATTTATAGCAGCCTCACTAATTACCACAGCCCCACCCAACCACAGGTGGCCTCATTTTCTTTGATAATAATCTCTCAGTTGTTGTTGCCTATGCATCGCTCTCTGCATGCGTGGCTGTATCATTAACTCTTGTTCTGAATCCAAGGAGGAGCTAGATAATTGATCTCCTTCTGAGCTGTCTGCCACACTCTCCTCCTCCTTGTCCCTCATGTCTTCTTGGTCAGAGGAGCCTTCATCATCAGATTCCACCGGGGGCAAAACAGGCCTGCAGCATATGGATGTCTCCCCCACATCCACAGTCCTTGGGGCAGGAGCTGGGTCAGAGCTAATCACAACAACTGGTATTTTATAATTTTATTTTTTATCAATAAAAGACACATTAATGTTTTTTTCCCCTAGGCAAAATAAAAGCTGGCTGAGGAACTCTGGGAATTGAAGTCCAGAAATCTTAATGTTGCCAAGGTTGGAGACCCCTGACTTAGATTATTAAGATGTATTGATTCCTATCTGGTGCCCAGAAGAAAGGTTTGAAGGGCACTCAGTGGACTTCTCTCATGTCATAAAAGTGGGATTGTCATTTGGTAAAACAAGATATAGATGACTATAAGCTTCCAATCAGTCAAACAACCTATTGGCTCCCTTATTAGCAAATCTGTGATTAATGCTTTCAGTCGCACAAAATGGGGGAGGGGACAATATGTAGCCTATTCCCCAAGAATTATCTACTGGGTCATAAGAATGCTGTGGTCAAAACACTAGCAGGAGCAACTTGTGATTTTTGCTATTGCACCACTGAAACTCTTGTGTTTTCTTGCTTTTTCTTAGCTTTTAAAAATGTTTTGCCTATTCTTAAGAATTAAAGAAAAGTTTTATGTTTTCTGGACAAGCAGCACATTAATCAGCTTCTAATAATTTAACTACAAGTGAAAAAGTGTGAATGCAGAAGCCTTTCTGCCCCTGGAAAGAAAACTTAGACTTTTTCAATCTTCTCTTTATTATTTTTTCATCCTTCATGTAATGTAACATTCACATTACTTTTTGCAAAAATGTCAGTGCCCTCGCTCCTTGCTTCTTTTCTTTTCTTAACAAGCAAAGTTCAAATATTCAATTCAGGATTTGAGAAATATCACCACTTTAAAGAAGAGACAAACCTAAATATTATTCAATAAGAGAACAAGTGACAATAATTCTGCCTATTGTTTAAACAATCTAAACATTACAAAACATGAAGGGTTTTCAGAAAGCATCTGAGTGAATATCAGTACATTACATATACTTTGTACCTAGTACAGTGGGTCTTAATCTGTGGTTCGTGACCCCTTTTGGGCTCGAACGACCCTTTCACAGGGGTCGCCTAAGACCATCGGAAAAAACATATTTCCAATGGCCTTAGGAACTGAGACACCACTCCTCTATCCGTCGCTAGGTGGGTCCACCTAATGCAAATAGACCACTGCAAAAACAAAAAAATCTGTACCATGGGAACTTCTGAGCATGCACAGAAGCAAATTTCTGGCACTGTGCATGCATCACCACCCTTGCTTTTGGCTTTATTTGCAATTATTTTTAAAAATCCAGCAATCCAGAAACACAAAGCACAAATGCGCCCATGAGGCATGGCCATACAGTTCGGGAGGAAGTGAACTGGCAGCAAGATAAGTTAGAACCCACCCCTAAGCTTCAATAATTGTATTATTTTTATGGTTGGGGGGTCACAACATTTGGAAAGTTAAGAACCACTGGCCTAGTAGGATGCATCCATATTATGTCAGTGTGTAGGCCAGTCCGTATACTAAAACCCTAGTTCTCATAAAATAGCATGGACATGGTTTGAGTAAAACAAAGTTTTGTGGCATATTAGTCAAAATGTGCTAGAACAGCCTGATATCATCTTTACTGTTATGCTGCATATAGCTAAGGCTAATAATCTAATCTGCATTTTATCATAGAAACATAGAAGACTAACGGCAGAAAAAGACCACATGGTCCATCTAGTCTGCCCTTATACTATTTCCTGTATTTTATCTTACAATGGATATATGTTTATCCCAGGCATGTTTATCTTATTTAAAAACATCATGTAAAAAACTCAGTGGATCTAAATTATCTATTTTTAAATTAATATCCCACCTTTACTATTTTTATAAATAACTCAGGACAGCAAACATACCTAACATTCCTTCTTCTTATTTTTCCCATAAGAAGAACCTTGAGAGGTGAGTTAGGCTAAGAGAGAGGGAGAGAGGGAGGGAGGGAGGGAGAGAGAGAGAGAGAGAGAGAGAGAGAGAGAGAGACTGGCCCCAAATCTCCCAGTTGGGAGACGTAGGATTAGAACTCATGATTTTGTGGTTTCTAGCCTGATGCTTTAAGCATTAGACTAAACTGGTGTAGTTCAGTAGTGGCTTCTAAAACCCATTGCTACTGGTTCATGTGCTTGTGTGCTTGCACGATGCTTCTGTGCATGTGCAGAAGCATCCTGGGCAGCTGGGCGCAGGCTGGGCGCAGGCTGTCACCACTACTGGTTCACAGAATCGGGTCGAACCGGGAACCACCCACTGCTGGTGTAGTTCCATCTGATGCTTCCATCTGATGATGACCATGCCTACAAAAGATTGGAATGTGAGAAAAGGCACCTGGATCTCTTCAGGATTGCTTTCTCCACCCACCTGCAACCTAATGGATTAGATGTAGAAACATAGAAACATAGAAGACTGACGGCAGAAAAAGACCTCATGGTCCATCTAGTCTGCCCTTATTCTATTTCCTGTATTTTATCTTACAATGGATATACATATGTTTATCCCAGGCATGTTTAAATTCGGTTACTGTGGATTTACCAACCACGTCTGCTGGAAGTTTGTTCCAAGGATCTACTACTCTTTCAGTAAAATAATATTTTCTCATGTTGCCTTTGATCTTTCCCCCAACTAACTTCAGATTGTGCCCCCTTGTTCTTGTGTTCACTTTCCTATTAAAAACACTTCCCTCCTGAACCCTATTTAACCCTTTAACATATTTAAATGTTTCAATCATGTCCCCCCTTTTCCTTTATGTAAATAAAAATATTAAACAGTTTAATGCATAAATAGTAAAATACATGAATTAAAACATGAAATTAAAAATATTAAATTCACAAAGAGTTAGATATGAATTAGTCTGATTTTATGAAGTTGAATAAATGAATGGATTAATGAATGAATGAGTGAGTGAGTGAATGAGTAAATGAATGAATGAATGCAGAAAATGAATGTAGAGGTTTAATTATAATGGAACTATGAATTGGTATCTTTTAGAGTGTGATGCTTATAAAAGACTGGATATAGTTGCATATTAGGCTCTAATTTATTACAATGGAGTAATCTGAGATGAATTTGTGGGAAAACTGTACAGCATTCTGAAAAATAATATTCTGCCAGATGGTATGAATAGGTGCGTAGGAAGAAGATAAGAATATAGAAAAAGTGACTGAGCTGTTCAGAAACCCTAGAATGAATATTTTTTAAAAATATTGCTTTGGAAAAGGTCTGTCAAATGCAATTTGGAAAGAAATGGGCATGGAAGCAAAAATATAAATGGAAAGAACAGAAAGTGAATGTGGAAATGCTAGAAGAGAAAATATAACCCTATATGAAAACATATATATTAATCTTTCAACAGAATGAGAGGGAGGTAGACATAAGGAAAGAGAATATGAAGCTGATCCCAACAAAGCATTCCTATCATATATGAATATGCTCTCCTCCTTTCCTTGAGTTGGAAAGATGTTATATTGACACAAATCTCTTTCCGCTAGTCTATCTTTATCATGTCTCAGAAATGAGACAAGGTAGGGTTGTTGTCTTCACACAACTTAACATGAGCAGCTGCACTTTATAATGTTATATTTGTTATATGTTGTGTATATTCCTTTATGTGCTTTCCTTTATGATGTCATATTTGCACTATAGTAATAAACATACTTGACCAAAAGATTTAACAAAATGACTCATATTATTAGTCTGTCAAACAAGTGTACCTTGTTGTAGTGGCAGGGTTTAATTTTTTTTTGGTGAAAGGTAAATTTAATACATAATTGGTATGTTGCAAAATAAAGTAGTTTTAAAATGGAGGGGGGGGGCAGACACTTAGGCTGTATGGGGCCACAAAATTCCTGATGGCGGCCCTGCATGAGGCAGTTTCAGAACAACAACTGGTGGATTCTCTACTTCTTCTGATAGGACAATTGATAGTCCTATGAAATGATTTCCTAGATGCTGCCATACAGGGGTTGTTTTGGGTACTATAAAATGGAAGCAGCAAAGAACTCTCAGTGTTATTGTGTCTCTAAATCAGTGTTTCCCAACCTTGGCAACTTGAAGATATTTGGATTTCAACTTCCAGAATTCCCCAGCCAGCGAATTCTGGGAGTTGAAGTCCAGATATCTTTAAATTGCCAAGGTTGGGAAACACTGCTCTAAATCTTTCTTCACTTTCTCTCTCCTGAAGCCAATTTCCATCCTCCCAAACTATGTGTGATTAGACAAAGAGCCTATCCAATCTCTCATCCTTCCATTCTACATTTTTTGTGTACATGTGTCTCACTTTTCCTTTTCTTTCTGACATATATTATTCTATGCCTGCATGTATGTATGCATATACGTATGTCTGTAACATATTTTTGCTGATAATGAAAAGGAAGTATTGTGTGTATTCATCGCATTGAGCTATATAAATACCTCAATGTGATGAATACACACAATACTTCTTCCTCTTTCTTTTCCCCCACAACAACCATTCTGAGTTGAGCTGAGACACACTGACTGGTCCAAAGTAACCCAACTGGCTTTCATAGCTTCGAAATAATATTGTATTTCTATTTAAATAATATTTTATTTTATTTATCTATTCATTTGTCCAATACACAATACATATGGAAGAGAATAGACATGGAGTAATATATATAAAGATAATATATAAAAATAGAGGAGAAGATATATGAAAGGAAGAAAATACAGTGAACCCTCGATCATCGCGAGGGTTCCGTTCCAGGACCCCAAGCGATGATCGATTTTTCGCGAAGTAGCGGTGCGGAAGTAAAAACACCATCTGCGCGTGCGCAGATGGTGTTTTTACTTCCACTGCCGCCCGCCCTTCGCCCGCCCACCCCGTTGCTCGCGCCTGGGGTGCGCGCGCGCTTGGGGACACCCTAGCTCCGCTTCCCAGCTGGGAAGCGGAGTTGGGGTGTCCCCAAGCTCGCGCGCGCCGCCCGCCCGCCCACGCTGTTGCCGGCTCCGCTTCCCAGCTGGGAAGCGGAGTTGGGGTGTCCCCAAGCTCGCGCGCGCCGCCCGCCCGCCCACGCTGTTGCCGGCTCCGCTTCCCAGCTGGGAAGCGGAGTTGGGGTGTCCCCAAGCTCGCGCGCGCCGCCCGCCCGCCCACGCTGTTGCCGGCTCCGCTTCCCAGCTGGGAAGCGGAGGTAGGGTGTCCCCAAGCTCGCGCGCGCCGCCCGCCCGCCCACGCTGTTGCCGGCTCCGCTTCCCAGCTGGGAAGCGGAGCTGGGGTTTCCGCGCGTGTGCCGCCCGCCAGCCCACGCCGTTGCTCGCGCCGCCGCTGGGGTCTTACCGGGGCAAGAGGGGGAAGACCCAGGGAAGCCTCTGCCCGGCGGGGAAACTCCACTATCTACGCATGCGTGGAAGGGCACGCATGCGCAGATGGTGGAGTTTACTTCCGGGTTGAAAACTAGCGATATAGCCCTTTCGCGATGCTCGAGGACGCGAAACTCGAGGGTTCACTGTATATATGATATATGAGATAAAGGAAAAACAATTGGATAGGGGACGAAAGGCACACTAGTGCACTTATGTACACCCCTTATGAAAAATAAATACATAAATAATAAAGGGAATCCTTTGAAACAGTCTTGGGAAATGAAGGAGCAAATATGTCTGCACAGCCACTCTTTCTAATGAAAGAGAACAACCTTTCATGCGCCTCATTCTTTGTCTTGCATCACAATAGTCTACCTGTTGTTTACTGTAAAAAAATAATCAATGGCAACCTTTTGTTATGCAATCTGGGTAGGTGAGAGGGGAAAAATGAGTGTATAGAACATGGCTCAGAGTTTTATAGCTGATGTTTGAAAGGGCAAGGGAGGCAAGGAGAGAACAAAAATAGAAGAATACTTTCCTGCCATAGTAGGGTGGTAGAAGGCAGGAATGAAAGTGAGAAATTGCAAGGCTCTTTTTGGAACCTTTAAAAATGAACTATGAAATGAAATTACATGCCAAGGAAGCTGAAGTAGAATGATGGAAGTGTGCATGGTGAGTGAGTGCCAAGGAAGGAAATATGGCATGAGAAAAACACTTCAGATTAGTGTTCTGAGAACTAATCAAGATGAGTCCAGGAGTGCGATATAAGATGCACGAAGACATTACCCCATGGGAATATATCAGGATTTTTTTTAAACAACCCTAACTTTTTCAGGATCAGATAAAAACCATGCCCCAGAAGTTTCTGTCACAGTTTATGAACTCCTTGGCGACTATATCATGTGGGTTCCTTTCCAAACAAGACCAATAACACACTACGGTTACTGTAAACCTTTTGTGGGGAAATGGCTTCAACTCAATGGCTAGACAATCACCCACATTTCAAAAATTTATTATCTGCCTGATCAAGAATTGTACTGAAATATTTCTATCTTTGCTTTCAGAACAATTAAGCAACAGCCTTTAAAATAAACACATAAAAGCCCTGATTTTTTTTAACCCCCCCTAAAATGTACTAGGATGAATTCAGCATGATCCAAACATTTGTGTAGACTTGCCCATTGTTCATTCTTATTCTGTTAATATTTATTTATTTATTTATATTTATTTATTTATTGTTAGAGTTGAAAGGGACCATGCAGATCATCAAATCCAACCCCCTACCTGAGCAGGAAATCCTATAGCACCCCAGCCAAATGGCAGTCCAATCTCCTCTTGAAAGTGTCCAGAGTTGGAGAGTTCACAACCTCAGCAGGCAGGTTGTTCCACTGGTTGATCGCTCTGACCATCAGGAAGTTCTTCTTGCCCTGGAGAATAGAGTGACCCCCTCCTCTCTGTGGCAACCCCTCATATACCTGTAGACTGCTATCATGTCCCCTCTGGCCCTCCTTTTCTCAAGGCTATCCATGCCCAGTTCCCACAATCTCTCTTCGTTAGTCTTGGTTTCAAGTCCCCTAATCATTTTGGTTGCTCTTTTATATACTTTTTCCAGAGTTTCAAGGTCTCTATTGAAGTGTGGTGACCAGAACTGGATGCAGTACTCCAGATGTGGTCTGATCAGGGCGTAGTAGAGTGGTATTCCCCTGTTGATGCAGCTTAGGATTGTGTTGGCTTTTTTGGCCACTGCTGCACATTGCATATGATGAAGTTAATATCATTACTACCAACAGAAGCTCAAGGAGGACAGTATGTCATCACACAGACACTGTAGACAAAAAAGTGCTATTAAAGATTCTGCAAGATTCCCAATTCAGACATTAAGGAGCCCTTATGAGCTTCTTTTACAATTAGTGCAATATGTGTTTCTCCACATATTCCAAAGTACTATCTAGCAGACTGCAGCTAACCTCAAAAAAGGCTAAATAGAATTAAACTTGGTTATTATGAAAATGGGAGATTACTCAGAATTCCCAAACTGTAAATTAGACTGGCAGTTGAAAACATCCCACAAGAAGGCAGTGGCATACCATTGCCATATGGCTGCTAACATGGCATCATCAAAACTGAGAAATGTGCAGAGCTGGGCTCCTCCTGGTTCAGATCGGTTCACCCAAACTGGTAGTGATCCACTGATAACATCATGATGGTTCATTCAATTTTTTTTCTTTTGAGCATGTGCAGAAGCCGAGTGTTCAGCACTGTGCACGTGGTCACGATCTTGTTTTCAGCTTTCTTTTTTCTTTTCTTTTTTTTTGAATTTTTAAAAATTGAAATTCAATTAAATTTTATTTATTTATCTATTTTCTGAGCAACCGTTCACTCACAGAAAATAGCTGAAAATGGTCTTTTTCCTGTTTTGCAGCCAGGCACCATTTTCTGAAATCTCATGTGTGTGCGCGTCCCCTTATGAGACTTTGCTTCCTGCACATGTGCAGTAAAAAAAACATGATGGGATGCACATACACGCAGGCTAACCAAAGCTGGGCAAACAACACACTGGTAATGGCGGTAATAGGAATTTACCCCTGGTTCTTTTAGCAGTTCCAAGAAGGCTCCACAACTATTTGCACTACTAGGTGACCCTGAGGACACAAATAGATCTCCAGTTGACCTCAATGATTCTCTAAAATAATGCAAAGGACCAGCTGTCTGCAAAGAATATAATCAGTGATGGACTCCTACAGGTACGGTCGGGTATGCAGTACCGCTAGCAAAATTTGGAGCTCCACCCCAGAGCACCCAATTTGCACTGAAAGATGTTGAAACAAAATGCATAAGCTATGCCCACAGTGTGGTAGTAAAATTTTTGGTAGCCTATCACTGAATATAATCCTTCCATTTCCCATCATCCAGTCAGAACTGAAGGAGCTTCTTGTATGAGAAGCAAAATGTCTTCAGCGAAAATCAAGAAAGTCCAATTGCCACTTGAAAAAAGCAAGTGGCCTGAATGACCGAGACTCTCCATAGACAATCTATTGCACGTTTACTGGCCAATAGATTGGACTGCCTGGGGAATTTTAGGAATTGAATGCCATGTATCTTAAAGTTGCCAAGTTTGAAAAACACCTGTTTTTGAGTCTCAGCTACAATTTATAGTCTATGTACTTGCTCAGCTTTATCCATTGGAATTACAAACACAGATTTATATTACTTCATGGACATTGTTACTGAAACAATCGACAATTTATTTACTTATTGGATTTGTATGCCACCCCTCTCCGCAGACTCGGGGCGGCTAACAACAGTAATAAAACAGCATATGATAATAATCCAATACTAAAAACAGTTAAAAACCCATTATTATAAAAACCAAACATACATACAGATATACCCTGCATAAAATTGTAAAGGCCTAGAAGGAAAGAGTACAATACTCTTCAAGAGTGTGAGTAACCTGAAGACAGCCGCTATGTATTACAATTCTTCTTGTTTTTAAAAGCACATCATGGCACTCCCATTTCACCATTGGCTCTTTGCAGAGCAAAGACAATTTATTCATGTGGCAATATCCATCTGTGAAGTTGGCAGGACGATGACACAGCCGTTCGCTTTTTCTCCCCATCTTGAGGTCCTTTCCAGTTTTTTTTTCTCCTTGTGCATTTCAGTTGGTATTATTATCCATATGCCCTGTGTTTGAAAATACCTCTTTGGATCTCAGCATAAGAAGCATTTTATAGAACAGAAACAGCAGGCAATGAAAAATGGTTAATGTATCAGAATTATTGGGAAATCACCAAGGGAAAAATAAAAGAACAACTAATTGCAGGAGGATATAATTGTCAACAGCTTTCTTACTTAATAATTATCCGAAGGATTTAAAACGGTTTTAAAAAGTTATGACATGGAACAAAATACACTGCTCAAAATAAATAAATAAAGGGAACACTTAAACAACACAATATAACTCCGAGTAAATCAAACCTTTGTGAAATAAAACTGTCCACTTAGGAAGCAACACTGATTGACAATCAATTTCACATGCTGTTGTGCACATTCAACTTTGTACAGAACAAAGTATTCAATGAGAATATTTCATTCATTCAGATCTAGGTGTGTTATTTGAGTGTTCCTTTTATTTTTTTGAGCAGCATATAATCAAATTTCAACTGCAACTGTGTACCAGTGATAAACATGCAATTGCTAAATATATCACCTTTTCCTGAAACTTGAAACAGGGAAAGAACAGGTTACCGAGTGTATTATAAAATGGGCTAATAATTTTGATTATAATATGCAGCTGATCAATGGAAAATATGGTTTTAAAAGTTTGAAATTTACCTTATCTTATAACCTTAAATATGTATGAAACGATGTATTGTTGGTGTATGGCACCAGAAAAAGTATTTAGAATTTAAAAAGCATTTCAAATATATATTGGAAACATAAACAACATGAAGTTTTAAATTCAAATACATACACCAATACAGAGTATTTAAAATATTAATATTCAATTGAAGCCAAACCTTTTTTCTTTTATGATTGGAGAATAAACAGAAAGTAGCCATGTAAAATTATTTCAATATATGAATACTGTGGTAAGATTACAATATACACAAAGGTGGAAAAATTCAGCAATACTCACAATGCTTGGTGAAACTGACAGATCTTCCTGAGCTAGCTGACTTCTTTTATTAGAAAAATATTATTATTGACATTATCATGTGTTTGATGATTAGAAATAATAGATTATAAAAAGAAGAGAGTTACAATGCAATCTTAGAGAGAAAAAGATGTATAAAACAGAATGGCATAACAGAATACAGCACTAATGTGTAAATATTATCTTGGATTATAGAATCTCATTTTCAACTAATACTGAGAGGCAAGTTATCCTCTATGAAAATGGCTAATGGGAAAGAGATACAAGGAATATTAAGAAGATTGGGTGGGTCTAATAATTCATGAGAAATGCAGATGTAATCAGCTTTTTCTCAGGAATTCCTCTGTATAAAAATACTGAACTCATTAAATCTCATGGTTCCTATATACTGTTGAGCTTCTAAGAAGATTCCAGAGGTTCAGTAAAGTAGAAAGAGGGCAAAGGAATAATAATTGTAACAAAACTTTCAACCATTCCAATTTTAAAAATGAACTAAATTGAATATTATCTCATTTCTATGGAGAAAAAACAGTCCTATGAAACATCTGTTGATGCTAGGGTTTGGGTACTGATTTAATATAGATTCTCAAGGCTAACTTGCTAGAGTAGAACTAAAACAAATCTAGAAAGGCTGTAGACTCAGTGGCCCTCTAATTTCTGTTGAAGGCTTCCCAATATGTCACTATTTACATAGGCTGGGTTAATGAGAAAGGTAGTCTAGCAATATCTAGATGATCACAGGTTTCACAACTTGATCATTCAGAGTTATTCCTTCTTGAGGATTTGACCCATAAACTCCATATTATTTGTAGGATAGCAGCTCATCCTGGAATTTAACTCTACATTTAACAGTGCCCTGGTGTCCTTTGGTCAGCAGGGTCTGGTGATTAATAAATTACTGTAAATTAAAAGCATTCAATTCTTCTTCTCACTGGTGGCCTATCTGCTTAAGCGTGGGCTCAATATTTTGACACTGATCCCTTGGTCAAGTGCCTCATCTCTTGTGCTCAAGAACTGAATTCTCTTGGAAGCTTGCCTTGCTGTTATATTTTTGGCCATGTTCCCACATCTTTTGTTTAAATGCTTTGTCATCTGAGATTGCCTTCAGTATGCTTCTCAAGATTTCTTGATCGACGTGATGAGCCTATTCTGAGAATGCTACTACTGGTGTTGGTTTCTGTTCAGCTTGCCACTTTCTCCTCCCTCCGTCCCTCAGTCCCTCCGTCCCTCCGTCCCTCCGTCCCTCCGTCCCTCCGTCCCTCCGTCCCTCCGTCCCTCCGTCCCTCCGTCCCTCCGTCCCTCCGTCCCTCTGTCCCTCCGTCCCTCCGTCCCTCCGTCCCTCCGTCCCTCCGTCCCTCCGTCCCTCCCTCCCTCCTTTCCTTCCTTCCTTCCTTCCTTCCTTCCTTCCTTCCTTCCTTCCTTCCTTCCTTCCTTCTAGCTGAAAAAGCCCAAGAAATTCTCTTTTGAGGTCTTTTGAGTGCCTTCTGTCCCCTGTCCAATAGTCTCTCCTATATCTATATCTCATATTTCTTCTCTACTATATCCTCTATAACCTTCATTGTGTATTATTGTGTATTGGACAAAATAAACAAACAAACAAATAAATAAATTTAATTGAAGCACAAGAAACTAGGCATCATTAAGAGCACTCAGAGGATGACTGTAAATAAAAGGGTATCCCCTGGCAACTTCTCATTAAATAAGTGCGAGAAAGGTATCCTCCCTCTGTAAACATTTCACCAACATTCTTTTTGGTCACATGAGAACTGGTAAGAAAAGCAAAGGAACAAACCACCAGACAATTTATTTCTGTAACTCTAATGTAAGCAGAGAATCCATAGCAGTGGGCCAAGAGATCAGAAAGCTATTAGGCAAGAAGCGTATGCCTGGCAGTTTAAGAATCTTCTGCATGAAACTAAATCTTCTGCTTCACACTAATACAACCTACTTTCCCTTTTCTCTTCTGAGCAGACTCAAAAGTCTTAGAGGTTAGCAGTGCAAACTGAAAGAAGAATTAGTTAAGGAAGAGAAGACTCTCCAAAGCACCTGAAGGCAGGAAAAGAAGTAATGGATGGAAAACAATCAAGGAAATGACGAATCTAGACCTAAGGAGAAATTTGCTGACAGTAAGAACAATTCATCAGTGGAACTGCTTGCCTCTAGAAGTTGTGGGTGCTCCATTATTGATATTTTTGAAGAAGAGATTGGACAGCCATTTGTCCAGACTAGTGCCTGAGCAAGAAGATCTCCATCGTCCCTTCCAACTCTGTTACTCTGTTATTTGCCTGATAACAGAGATCTACAACCTGGGGAAAAAATAGGAGATATGCTCTAGAACAGGAGTGTCAAATTCGCAATGATACATTGTTGTCATGTGACAACTTTTCACAACTTTTCCCTCCTTCGCTAAAATGGGGGTTGGTGTGGCCAACACATGGCGCATCTGCCTACAGACCACGAGTTTGACGGCCCTGAACTTTAATATTTTAAATTGTACCTTCAAATGTCTTCAATTCATGCTTTCCTTTGGGGTGGTACTAGAACGTGGTCTTAAATAAAGAAGCCAAGTAAATGGGCAACGATGCTAGTTATAAGGAGTAGACAGATGGCCACTGTCATTATTATTAGCAATAGCACTTAGACTTATATACTTCACAGTACTTTACAGCCCCCTCTAAGATGTTTACAGAGTCAGCATATTGCCCCCAACAATCTGGGTCCTCATTTTATTGACCTCTGAAGGATGGAAAGCTGAGTCAAAATTGAGCCATTCAGAATTGAACTCTTGGCAGTGAGCAATGAATTAGCCTGCAATACTGCATTCTAACCACTGCACCATCTTGGCTCTAATATATAATTTAATACAACTATATAAAACTTTAAATAAATATGTTGAATATTTAAGATGACAGAAATTGACATTATTAAATAGTGGGAAGAAAATGTGTATGAATTATATATTATTCTATAATAGCATTATACAATTTCAGAAGAGGTTTAGAAAGGCAGTACAAATGATTAAAGGGATGGTACAATTCCCTATGAAACTTAAATGCAGTAGATTATTTCAGCTTGGAATAAGTAGAGATATTATGGAGATATTGTTTAGAACAGAGAAATTGTCTAAGAAAATATCTCTGTTGTTCAAAGTCCTTTCTTATTCTGACACTGTCTGGGGAATTCTGTGAGTTGCAAGTTCAGGTTGAGAATAGCTGTACTAAAATCTTAGATTATCCTAGGAAACTAGTTGTTATGAGATTCGGGACAGAGAAAAGATAACCATCAATCTGCCCAGGTTTAAAGGTAGAACAAAGGTTATAACTCATGAGAACTGAACTATATTTGCAGAAGGAGCAAACCTACTGTAGGAAGAAATAATCTTCTGGGTTCAATTCCAAGTGGGGAAAAAGACACTGGAAACATGAAGGTTGTTTGGAAAGATGATTTAATGGTGGACAGCAGGACACATGGCTAGCAGATGACTTGAACATAATCTACTGCAGGTTTGAAAGGAAACTACAGCCACCTATCTCCACAACCTTCATCCCAGACACACCAACAACAGCCAAACCTCCTACAACTGACCCCATCCCATTGGGTTCACAACCCCTGGTGATCACAGAAAAGGAAGTGTAAGATCTATTCCACAGAGGGAAGCCAGGAAAAGCAACAGGCCCAGACAAGATAACTTCTTCTTGCTTTAAAGTTTGTTCTGACCAATTGGCTCCCATCTTCACTCAAATCTTCAATAAGTCACTAGAGATATGCCATGTTCCTTCTTGCTTCAAACATTCCACTATCACCCAATGCCAAAGCAGCCCTCCATCAAGGAACTGAATGACTACAGACCAGTTGCTCTAACATCTGTAGTTATGAAAATCTTTGAAAGGTTAGTGATGCCCCACTTGAAAACTATCATGGAGCCATTGTTAGACCCCTTGCAATTTGCATACCGTTCAAATAGAGCAACAGACGATGCTGTTAATATGGCTCTGCACTACATCCTACAACATCTTGAATCTCCAAAGACCTATGCTATGGTCCTCTTTGTAGACATGTTTACAGGGGCTACTGCCTGGAAGGGGGGGGGGAACGCAGTGGGGTAGGGAAAATGGAGCTCCACCCCAGAGAACCCAATTTGCACTGAACAAAAATTCAGGGCAGCGCCCACAGTGTGGTAGTAAAAATTTTGGTAGCCCTTCACTGCATGTTTAATAGTGGACAGCAGGACCATACAGTTTGAGGTCCTGGGGAAAAGGTGGATCAAATGCTTCCAGATGTTGGGTGAAGAAAAAGAAGGGCCTTGCTGAGAGTCCCTGATATTTTTATACCCTCTGTTGGGCCCCACCTCTTAGTTTCCTGCTCCTGTCTAAAAATGTATCCTGGTTGGTTGTCATACTCCCTGGTGGCCATGCAGTGGCAACTCTGTAGGCTGCGTTTTGAGTTGAAGTTTGGCTAGGCTTTACTGGGGGATGCAATGAAAAGACTAAGTCCTATCTTTGTTGATTCTTGGGTGAGGGCATTTCTCTATGAATAGACCTAGCTATCTCTTTATTTCTTAAGGACATCTGAGGGAAGTGGAGGCTATTAAGAGTGAGTCTGCGTCCTGTCTAAAAACACGTTTCTCCATTTCTCATCCAGGGAAAGATAATATTCCGCCTTTTTAAAAATAGTTCCTAAAATATTTCATTCCTCTAGGAGCTGGCTGGGTGCTAACTTTCTTCACTACTATTGCAGAAGAACACAAGCAGAGACCTACTCCTCCATTTTCCATTGGATTGGCAAGCGTTTTCAAGCCATTGCCAAGAGAAATGTTAATATAGTCCTTGTGGATCTCAAAAGCAGAAAGTTGTGTTCCGCATTGCACTTTCCAGATAGGCAAGGCATATGGCAGGGAGTCAGTTTCTCAATCTAGAGACAAAGAACTGGAGGCAGCAAAGAAAAACATTTTCCTCCCAGCGCAGAGGGAAGTGAGAAGAAACTAATTGCATTTCCAACTTGTAAGCAGCCAAAACTGCTAGCAGAATACACATAAAAACAATGAGATGCCTTCTGGAGAACACTGTTTTTCTTGTTTATGATTAGAGCTATTATTGTGTTCATGCTTTGCTTATGGTCTTCTGCAATTATGCTTGGTCTTTATTCTGACCCAGCAGGGCTTTCTTCTATTTTTGCAAGTTCAGGAATGAGAGGTGTGTGGAGGGGAGAGAACATGCAAACAAGAAGGGTTTGTTTCAATGGAAAAAATCAGGAACTTTGGAAAGGTCAGAATTTCAAAGAGCTAATAGCTATAAGTGCTACATTGTCTTAAGGATCTATCGTGTTTATATCTGCCACAATCAACTAGATATTTTTTTGATAGTTTACAATAATTAAGAGCAAACAAAGACCACACACTCAACACTAAAACATTCATGCTAGGACTAAAATAAAGGCTAGAAAACATGCCATAAAATACATTGAATTATCTTGGGCAATCTATCATTCCATATAAAATTGTCAAAATAAGTATGCTGTTACAAGTTCTCAGAAGGCTAAAATATAAGAGGATACTTTTTTTTTTCATTTACCTCTCCTCTCTAGCAATTTTGATCATTGAACTAAACTTGATTAGAAGTCCAGAGGAGATATTAGGTTAAAAATGGCCACTCAATGGAACTTCTTACTACTTAGAATGCACCTTAATCTTTCCTTATTACCATAATTAGATTGCTGGTTACAGTAATTGACTACATTTAAGCAATGAAAAGCAGGACAATTTATTCTTTTCAAATACATATGCCAGGTAGATTGGGAAGACAAATGCAAGTGTTAAGCAGAATGCCAGGTAGCTATTTTCCCTGTGATATATAGTACAGTACTGCTATGTTTTTCTTAATCTCTATGCACGTTCTTGTCAATAAAAACTAATCACTGCAAAAATATACATATGTAAATGTGACTTAATTTTGATTTGTTGATGTAATATGACAAAATCACTTCATCAAGGAATAAAACAGGTGATATAAAATCACTCCTAATGTCTATTTGATCTAGTATCTTTAATATGTTTTTTTAAAACCTCATTAAATATACTAGTCACCAAAACTCATATGTGGATTCAAATCTGAGTGCTGGGGTGAAGCAGCTTCCTTGGTAAGTAAACCATGTTACCTTTGATGATTGAAGTGTAATAAAATCATGTTTTTTTTCTTTTTTAAATGTATTCTTTGCCACTTCTGAATTAGATAAGAATTTCTTTGCAGCACAACACATTCTTAACTCTTCGTTAAGTATGCAATAAAATATGACAGTCATTTATAGTCATTCAATTAACAACTCTTGCCACTGAACTCTACTTGAATTGAAGAGTTACTTTCCTCCAACTACAATAAGATTCTGCTGTTTTGTTTTGTTTTTACAGAGTTCAGGGCATATTAAGGACAGGAGATGATGAACCTCCTGGCTTCCCTCTCACTAAACATTCCCAGCAAATTAATATTCACCAATCATTCTTCTTAATGTGGGTGGGATTGGGGCTGGGAGAGAAGGTAAGTAAAAATCGAATAATAAATAAACAAACAAACAAACAAAGTTGCTCAACAGTGAGTTCCCATGAGATGAAGACAAAATCATGAGGTCATGAGGTGGTAACCCGCATCTTCATGCTTTTGGTAGATGTAGGTGGGGTAGGACAGGCCTACAAAGGGAATCTTTTACTATTTCAGCTTGTGATGAATATGATCAAAGATGCAAAGAGCTGGTGATTCTGGAGTTGCATTTTCATCAGAAGCTTTGAGAGTTAACAGCAGATGATTATAGGTGATATATGCATCAACAGAAGGAGGCACATCATAACTTTCCAAGGGTTAGGATCTGCTGGAGCAAAGGTCCCTCTGTTCTTTGATAAAACTGGCACAGGATTACTAACTAATATAACAGCCTAGTGCGGTGATTTTCCTTCCGTTGATTTAATGATGAAACAAGAAAGAAACAACAATAAACAGTGGGAGAGAATCTTGAATCTCTTGCCCTAATAGCAAGGAAATGTAAGGGCTTCAAAGGGATGAATTGTCTGAAATTTCACTTTCCTTTCAGTTAGGATCACATTTAAGATCACCTTGTGTGAAGAAATATCATTTTCAACCAGGGTAGCCAAATATAATTCTTTGTTGCCCTCTAGAATTTTGCACCCCAGTTCCGGTAATTTTTTGTTTGTCTATGAGACAGTGCGGGCAATGGTGGCAGATAATAAGAACATAAGAAGAGCCATGCTGAATTGGGCCAAAGCCCATCGAGTCCAGCATTGGTCCACCAATTGGTCCACCAATTATACATGGGGATCTTGAGCAGAAAGAGAAAGCAAAAACCTCCCTTTCCCTTGACCCCCAACAAATAGTACCCAAGGGAATCCTGCCTGCCTCAACCAACAACTTTCAAAACAACTTTCTTGATAATGCAGAGTTGTCTTTCATTTATCAATTTGGAGGAGCCTCTTACTGGAATGGGAGATGGAAATAGAGGAGAAATTATTTTTCTTGTCCATTTTCCAACTGATAAGTAAATGTATCTACCTATCAGTTAGTTATCCTTTAACTTAATTTGACGTGAAAATATTCTACGCATAATGTAAGAACACAACCAAAAATGTTTAGAATTACTGAAAATTGCTTCATTACAAAAGAGCCATAATAAACATTAATTCCCACTGCCTATCTGTGTTTCTTCCATTCTATAATTTTTGTCCAGCACCATTGAGAAATAATATCTCAATTTATTCAAATTAATATATCCCATATTTCCTCCTAGAAATTTGTCTACCTTACAGAAACTACAAATGGAACCTTTGTGATCCCAAATAATTTAAGGCTCTATATATTAAAATCAAAAGCTGGAGCTTGGTTTAGTAGCTAAATAGGAATCAATGTAATTACCCCAGCAATTTGCACACACAAAGGTGTTCCATTCACAGAACCATGGCCATCACTTTCTGTACCAGCTAAAGCTTCACAGCTAAGGACGTGGGCAGTTCTACATAAAGCATATTTCAATAATCCATACAAGAGGCTGCTTGTTGTGTGTGAGAGCTAGGCTCTGCTTAGCTCTTACACACAAAAACCCCATTTACATACCTCTTAGGAAAGGCTCCATTTACATACCAATAAGACTTGGTAAGATTAGTCAGACAACACATATTCTTTCACCAATGCAGTACAGTACCCATGAGGCTTTTTCTGAGGATGTGCAATCCGGGGTGGGTTCTGTTGTGGTTGGCTCACAGTTAGCTCCTCTGGTCACTGATTTTGACTCAGAGGAACTGGGTCTGTCAGATCAAAGAAGACCTGTCTGGCTTACTGAAGAGTCAGACTGTGAAGGGGATGGAGAGATTGATGTGGAAGGTGAGGCAGAGAGACTTGCAGAGCCTGTAGGATCTCCAGTCAGAGCCTCCTCTGAGTCAGACAAGGAAGGGGTGATGGATGATCTCATCCTAAATGTCAGGGTGCATAAAATGTTGGGACGCCAGGAGCAGCTGCACAGACACAGAGGGAGATTCTAAGTCACAGCTGTCAGTAATCAAAAGAAGCAGCAGCAGGGTTAAAAAGGGAAGGGCTGCGAAAGGCAGTGTGGGAATTTATCATTCAGATTTGAGAGAAAGAGGGGGACATTGACGCTTCGTGATTTAGTTTTGCCTTTGGACATCTTTGGAATTCTGACACTCAATCCAAGTGAGTAATTGGCTGAAATAAGCCAGAGAGATTTTTGTTGTTGCAGGCTTGAGCCATTAATCCTGACCCTTGGACTCATAAACCAGCATTCCTTTTGCAGTCACTGAGGCTTCCAGCCAATTTTGTACATAAAGAAACCTTTGCCTTTTGCAAGCTTCTGTGTGTGTCCATTTGTATAATTGACTTGTTTGGGTGGCCAGCCGGTCAGGCAGGACAGGTTCTAACTTACCTCACTGCCAGTTTGCTTCCTCCCATGCCTCGTGGGTACGCCTTCACGTGCAGTGATGAAAAAAGGCAAAAACAAGATGGCGACCACATGCACAGTGCCAGAAACTTGACTTCTGCACAAAAGAAAAAGATTTTTTTTTTAAAAAAAAAGCCAAAAACAAGATGGCAACCACATGCACAGTGCTGGAAACTCAAGTCAAGCTCAAAAGAAAAAAAAATCCCCAAAAATGCAAAACAAATTGAAAAAAAAAGATGGTGGCACCCACAGACTGGCACCTACCGAACTGGTTCTGTGACATCATCATGACATCACCAGTGGGTCACTATGGGTTTGGGTGAACCAGCCCAAACTGGGAGGAATCCTTCTCTAGTGCAAACCCATTCAATAGAGATCTCCCCAATTCTTATGACCAGGTAGTAGCCTTTTACAGATTTCAACCACATCAAAATTCAGTTTCATTCTATTAGGTCTCCCTCATCCAGTCCACCACTGTATTCAGACTCACAGTCATAACACGCAGAGCCTAAGGACTGTAGTTGTTCTGATTTATTTTAATTGCTTTTTCTTTTAAAACGTGTTTTAAAATTGCTCTGTGCTACCTAGCCTGGAAATTTACAGGTGTGGAAAATAGCACAACTACACAGTAATGTCATCATTCAAATGTCACCTCTGATAAATGTGCATCAGGAGCTCTGGGAATAAGTATGTAATGTCTGAATTTGCACAACAATGTTACCAATGGGTCCTCATTGTGCTGGAATCATGGCTTAAGGCAAATCCTGGCACTAGTTGGAGTAAAGTTGGAATGCTAGTTCTTTCCCTGAAAGCTAAAGTATATATGACACATATGAATAAACATGAGATATTATTTACATGAATAAACATGGGAATATATATATTAACTTCATTAAATGCCATTAATTGAGAACAGGAGGAGAAATGCGTTTAGCCACTCACAGCAGGTGTGTATATGCATCGGTTCAAAAGCTACAAAGCTCTGGCATGCTGGCATGACTGAGCTAGTCTTTTTGGACGTTTCCAAAAGGCAATTTACATATAAAAAATGTTTATCTTCAATAACGTCTTTGGACCTCATACAATTCTTGGTGCAGCCACGTTTCCTCCAGACTTGGCTTACGTCTTGGCGAAAACAATCCTACTAGGAAAACTGAAGGTTAAGTTTATGTCTAAAAATATGCTTTCAAAAACTCTCCCCAAAGCCCCATATACTAATTAATCTGCAACAGAAGACAGAAAAATATGTTCTGACATTTCAGGAGAGGCAAATCCTGCCATATGCTGTCTCTAGCAAAGATTTGTAAAAGATGTAAGGAATGTATACATAACAACCCAAAAGGTTTATACGGATACCATTTCTAGCACACTGGTCTTCAAATGTGGGCCAAATTTCTAATAGAATTAACACTTATTCTGCTTTAGTCAAGTGTCTGCTTGTTTGTTCATTACACCATAGTTGTTTATTTGCTTTGGAATAACATATAAAATGAATACGGGGTTTTGGATTTTATCTAAAATGTTGAGCTGTCAGAGGTAAGACCAGGCATGACTGTAATCTCTTCTCTTCCAGAAATGCGACTCAGTTATATTATCACAAACTAGATAAGAGCAGAAACTTCAAGGGCATGAACCTGAAAGAAAGGTTGCTCTATGAAAGACTAAAAAGAAGAAAATCTGCTGTATAGCTTCCCTTTCCTCCCTTCCCTTCCCCTCCCCTCTCATCCCATTCCATCGCATCCTATCCCATTAGAAACATAGAAACATAGAAGACTGACGGCAGAAAAAGACCTCATGGTCCATCTAGTCTGCCCTTATACTATTTATATCCATTACTGGTAGGTTCCTACCTACCTACACCTTGGAGTGTACAATTTACACAATTTTTATGTGTGACAGCTCTGGTGCTGTCTTTGATAGCACCATCTTTTGAGGGGGGTGATTTTTGGTTTTATTTTGCTTTCTGTGCGCGATTTCAGTGATTATTTTCCCTCCGCGCATGCGCAGAAGTAAAAAATCAGAAAAATTGTGCATGCGTGAACATCCCCTTATGAGATTTCAGCACTTTTTTGCTTCCTGCACATGTGCAGAAACATAATCACACGAGGAGATGCATGCACACGCATGCACGAGCACATGAATCATCAGGATGTGCGTGCACCACACCAGTATGCAAATAATAGGAACCTGCTCCTGCATCCCATAGAACAGAATATCTGTAGCTCATGGTGGAACTGTTAATTTCTTGGGGGGTCTCTGTGCCTGGTTGTTTCCATGTGTACATTTCAACAAAGGAATGTTGTATGTTCTATGTTGAATGATTCCAGTTGGGTAATAAAATCTCTACAAGCAAACTGAGAAATAGAGAAAGCAACACAAAACCTACCTTGTCTTCAATTTCCTGAAAAGATGTCTGAATTCAGCTGCTCCCAAATACTGTGTAACTTATACTGTGTTACATTTTGAGTTCTTGTCCTCCAGGATGGTATTTTCTTTGCCTTTTGCTCAAGAATTTGATCAATTTCTGAGCATCATTCTAAATATCACAGTTCTGGAAAATACATCAAGCCACGCCCACAAAATAAGCCACACCCACAGTGTGGCAGTAAACATTTTGGCTGCCCATTACTGTTTGAACCCACTGATTTTTGGCTATTTTTTTTCTGGCGTCCCCAGGCCAGAAGAAACCCTCCTGCCCCCTGCCCCCCTCCATATTAATGCTGACCTTTATTCTTCATCTGAAGCACAGCTGAGGGCTTCTTCCACAAGGAGACACCAAGAAAAAAATTGCCAAAAATCAGTGGGTTCATACCGCTGCACCAGACCACACCAACACGAACCCACCACTGAAATGCCTAAACCAGCAAATCAGAAGTGCATTTTTCTAAACTTCTGGTTTGTTCATTGGGGTTTTTTATTGCCTCCAGGGCTTCAGGAATCTTCCCTGAAGCATCTGGAGGATGAAACTGCCTTTATGAAGGCTGTAAATCAGTTGGCCAAAGCGCACAAGTGATCTGGAGCTGAAACATAGAAAAGTCTTGCATGCCCTCCCATATGTCTCTGCGTGCCACCTGTGACAGGTGTGCCATAGGTTCACCATCACGTGTATAGGGCCTCCTGTGTGAGCAGGGATTTGGACTAGAAGCATAGCATAACATTAGCATTTAGACTTCCATACTGCTTCACAGTGCTTTACAGCCCTCTCTAAATGATTTACAGAGTCTCTAACAATCTGGGTCCTCATTTTACCAACCTTGGAAGGATGGAAAGCTGAGTCAACCTTGAGCCTGAGTGTGTACACACAGAGAGAGAGAGAGACACACACACACACACACACACACAGACACACACACATAAAGATAATCATTTCTGTAGCAGATTTTTTTTTAGCATTTGGGAGCTTTCAGATATGTGGCACTTCATTTTTGTTCTGCAGTGGTACAGCTTTAGGATTGTATCCCATATGATATTGCTGATTGTGAGATTTAATACTTTTCTACTTGGGCTGGCAGTGGCCATGGATATTACTGGTTCAACCTATTAGAAGGGAGAAAGGTAGTACACATCCAGATGTAATTCTTTTTTTAAAAAAATATTTTTATAAGCAGTTTTTAAAAAAGAAACAACAACAACAAAACCCCAGAAAAGAGTATAGAAAAGTAATGAAAAGAAAGGAAGGAAGGGAGTGGGGGAGATATATACAAATCTACAAAGTATACATCTATACAAAATCTAAACACAAAAACAACTACATCCACATTACAACATTACAAACCCTAACCCTAGCACCACATATAACAGTCTCGCGTATCATTTTATCCTTGATCCTTCTATCTCTCATTGTTCATTGTAATTGGTGTAACTTACCACTTTATTCACTTCTATTTTTAAATTCTTACCTTTAAAACAGATGTGATTCTGATGTACAGAAGCCACTGTAGAGAGCATCCCAACAGTTGGACCTTCGTAACATACAAGCACTGTATTTTTCATTAGCACAGATTTAGACAACCATTAATTGTCAAATGTATTGAGAGAGAAGAAATTGTTTTGCAAAGATTTTGGCAGGTATCCTGCAGGAGAAATCATTATCCAATCATGTCACTTGTTATTCCAGACAAGAATCTGCCTTGCTGTACTGTGGTCTGATTTGCTTTAGATTATACTTACCCAATTTTGCGCATAAAACTCAAGTATCTTCAAAAACTATCAATTAATAGCATGATTTCAAAATATATAATTGCAAGTTTCAATTAACTTGTGACATATACTAAAAATGCAAGGCAATAAGATGGTGTATTATGTTCCAAACATATTAAGACCAACCCCTTCTTCCCTTTTTACACATAATTACTTTTTCAGAGACCATTCTGACTAGTGAGCTGAGAAAGATCTAAAAACTGCAGTAATTTGTGAGACTAAAAAAAGAAAAGAAAACAGAAATAGTTATTTTCAAAGATTTTTTTAGATATCAAGGGCATAAAAGACAGCAGGAATTACTATATTTCCAATGTGTTTCTTTTTAAAGATAAGCACTGGTTGATTAGGATTCTCTGCACTTATTTGGCAGAGCTTTCCTGATATAAAAGTCTTTAATCTTATTGGTATTAATTTTTTCTTTGGGTAGGGGACATGACATTTTATCTGAGTTTTGTGTAACAAATTGTTATTATTCAGGATTACTGAGGATGATGTTAGTTGTAACTTGGTACCAGGGGTGGGCAGCAGGCAGGACAGGGTGGAATGCAGTTCCACCAATGGAATAGAAGCTGCCTCTACAGCTCCAGCTGACCAGCAGCAGTCACTTCGGGGATTACTGGTCTCGGCATTACCGCTCTCCTTTTCCCCCCTGTTGCTGCTGCTGCTGCGTCTGTGCTCCTTGCTTTTTTCCTCTTTCGTCCTTCCTGGCCTTGGACGAGCTTCCCTCTCTCCTGCCCTGCTCCCCACCAGCCTCACGTGGCCAAATCCCAAAGCCAGGAAGGAGTAAAGAGGAAAAAACAAAGAGTGTGCAGCAGCAGCAGGGGAAAAAAGGAGAGCTGAGCCAAGCCGAGTCACACCAAAGCGGTCTGGGCTGCAGTCTTTTTCCCCTTGCGAAGCCCTCACTCTGCCTGCAGTTGAGATTTAAAGGCATCGTGTGGCAATAATAACCTTGTAACTCTCCCTTGGCTTTCCAATATTTTAAAATCCCCCCTCCCATTCTCTTCCTCCTCCTCAGAAAGCGGCAGGGAGACCAGCACCAGCAGGAGTTGCAGGGAGGGGGTCTTTTCTTCCCCCCTCTTTTCTCAACAGCTGATCGCCTAGCTACACAGCCTGAGGCAGGGGGCGACCCAGGAAGGAGAGCACAGAAAACATGAAGCAAATTGTCACCCCAGCGAGTGACACTGGTAAGGTTGTAAGTCGAGGACTTAACAGTTCATTTGAATGATGATGATTGTTCAAGCTACTCCCACCTGGTCACATGGCCAGCAAGCCACTCCTACTCAGTCACATGACAATCAAGCCACACCCACAAAATAAGTCACACCCACAGTATGGCAGTAAAAATATTGGCTGCCCATTACTGCCTGGTACCTGAGTTGGGGAAAACTTAAAGAAAAAGTAGATAGAAAAAGCTTGTTTAAATGAGTATCAGGAAATTTGTTCATTTTTAGTTGCAACTTGTTGATAAGTACTTTTCCTGAACTAGAGCGGCGAGAGAGATATAGCTTGGCAATAGAAAATAGCTAGCATAAGAATAAAAATTTCAGTGTTTTAAAATGTAAGTCACAGAAATAGTGTCTGGAGAGACGGATGAAAATTAAAAATGGTTAAGAGTTTTAAAATTATTTTTGAATTGATATATGAGAATTGAAGATTAGTGGGGGTAAAGATCCAGAGGGTCTAGGACTTTTCACCTCCTCCTGTTGGCCACGCCTAATTCAAACTCATCAAGTGTGAATGGAGTTCCATTCTCCTATACTCAAACACTTATGAGTGCAAACACTCATAAAGAGCAATTGATGCAAAGAGAGGGAGGGAAGGGGAATGGAATTCCATTCACACAATGAGTGGAGGAGAATGGAACTCGGTTCAGACTTGATGAGTGGGGGGGATTGGAAGAGGAGGCATTGCTTGCTCCTTTGATTGGCTGCTGGCAAAGTGTCCCATGTTCCCCAAACCCCGGGGTGAATGGGATTTTGTGCCATTCGAAGAAAGGCCTGTGACTAAGCAGCTGTGACGGGAGGGGTTGTGACCAAAGGGCTGGGCCGACAGCTAAGGCCCTTTCAGTGAAAGAGAAAAGGCAGACCCAGTGATGGGCTCCTACGGGAACGGTCAGGAACGCAGTTCTGGTAGCAAAATTTGGAGCTCCACCCCAGAGCACCCAATTTGCACTGAAAGATGTTGAAACAAAATGCAGAGGCCATGCCCACAGTGTGGTAGTAAAAATTTTGGTAGCCCATCACTGGGCAGAGGCCGGAGACGGAAGGCTGGAAACCAATCAGGAGTGGCCAACAGGAGGAGGTAAAAAGTCCTATTCCGAGATCTAGATGACAAACAAAGGAATGATGGCAGCACCAGGTAGCAATACAACACAGACTTTAAAAGATTAAATAAGATAAAAGCGAAGGTGTTTTGCCCTATTTTTAAAAGGTTGGAGCTAGGGAATTTTAGTAGATTTTAGTAGATAAGGGAACTTTAAATGTATAGATGGATAGAAATATTAGTTCATGATTTCTATAGATTTAATGTTTTTGACATTTAGTTAGTTTTAAATATTTGAGAAAGGAAGATGGAACTGTTTAAATGGGCAACGTAATTTAGGATGCTCCTTAAAATGTTTTACTTGAGAAAGAAATGTTCTATATTGTTATTTTTAGGCATTGAAGCTGTGTTTTTTATTATTCTGTGTATGTTTTATTGTGTGGTGGAGAAAAATAAAGAAAAATGTATACTACAAAAAAGAAATAGTATCTCAGTAGAACAATCCTTTTAGACTCTTTCTAGCAGTGAGCAAAGATGCCAGTTTGTTTTAACCCAAAATAAAGGCTCTTATACTTCATACCTATTCTTCATAATGCTAGGTAAAATTGGAATTTTCTAATAAACAATCTCCAGCTTCTCCAAGCAATTCTTTGACCAAATATTGGCAAAGGGTTCTTAGAACATAAGAACATAAGAAGAGCCATGCTGAATCAGGCCAAAGCCCATCGAATCCAGCACTCTGTGTCACACCGTGGCCCAACAATTGTACATGGGGATCTTGAGCAAAAAGAGAAGACAAGACCCTCCCTTTCCCCTGACCCCCAACAAATGGTACTCAAGGGAATCCTGCCTGCCTCAACCAACATAGAGGCGGCACATGGACATCCATTTCAATAACCACTTGGCATCCATGAATCTGTCTAATCCTGCCTTGAAGCTATCAAGGCTGACAGCTGTCACAACCTCTTCTGGAAGTGAATTCCATAAACCAATGACCCTCTGTGTGAAGAAATATTTCCCTTTATTTGTCCTCGCTTTCTTACCTATGAGTTTTAGTGAGTGCCTCCACTTCCTAGTATTGTGTGATAGAAAAATATTTTTTCTCTATCCACCTTTTCTATCCCATGCATGATTTTATACACTTCGATTAAGTCACCCCTTAAACGCCGTCTTTCAAGGCTGAAGAGACCAAGGCGTTGCCACCTGGTTTCATAAGGGAGGTGCTCCATTTCCTTGATCATTCTTGTTGCCCTTTTTTGTACCTTTTCCAACTTTTTTCTTGCATTCTTTCAACAAATCACCACCCAATCAGCTGGGCGAACCAGTAGCGATGACTGCAAGTGAGTCCATCCATCCGCCCAGACATAATGCTGTCCTATTTAGCCACGTTTTCAAGGCTGGGTGCATGCACAGAAGCTGTGCGCATGAGTAGAGGCCATGCGCAGCAGGGTGTGTGCATATGTGGAGGTGGCATGTGCGAGTGAAGTGATCAAAGCACGTGCTCACATTTGCGAACCAGTAGGGAAGGTAGATGAATAGCACCCCTGGGAGAAACCCCTACTCACTTCCACTGATGATGTTACTTAGTCAGGTAATGAAACATTTGCAAGCAAACAACCAAGCTCAGAAGGCACCAAAACCTCAATTTTTCAAACTGTTCAGCAATTAGAATTCTAACTATTCTGGGGGGAAATTATTTTGCCATCTTGTTCCGCTGGGAATTCCAAATTCAATTAAGTGCCTGGTTACAGCACACCTTGCTTACATGAGCTTGCTTATCTGTGCTCACACATTAAGAAGGGTTCGGTTAAAGAAAAAAGTACATCATGGAGAAGCACTTATTTATTTATTTATTATTTATTAGTTGGACTTGTATGCCGCCCCTCTCCGAAGACTTCTACAAGCGTCGCCCAGAAAGCAATGCACCATTTTTTTTTCTCAGTCTACAGTAATGGTATGAACGTGAAACTTTAGATATGCATTATTTGTATTGTCAGGAGTACATGTGTATATTTTGTATTTCTTCAGACTGATAGCGTTGTTGCAGCAGTGTTTTGAAAGTGATGTATGTTACAAGCAGCGTGTCGTCATTGGATGTCTCACTGCGGAGAAAGAAACTGTTAGGAACGTTCACAAACATTTGTGTACAGTTTATGGAGAATCTGCAGTTGACAGAAGTACAGTTAGTCGCTGAGCACATTTGAGGATGACGAAGAGGTGATTCGCACAGTGCAGAAATGGCTTTGTGACCAGAACAAGGAGTGATACCGACAGGGCATACACGCCCTTGTTTCTCGCTGGAGGAAGGCCATAGAATGGGTTGGAGATTACGTGTGTAAGTTTCATTGTGTTCAATAAATAACTGTTGAAGCAAAAAAATGTGGTGCATTATTTTCTGGGTGACCCTCATATATTGTTTGCCAACAAAACAGCATGGCCGTATTGTTACAGCCTCGTGGTCAACAGGAATAAACTTGCTCTAATTTTTTTTACCTTTTTTGCTTTGCAGCAGATCTGTTAGCAAAATATAACATTTTCATATCTGTTAAATGGTAGGAAAGTACAAAGTATTGGGGCTTACTTTTAATTGTGCTAAGAGTTCTGACTAAATGTTATGCTTCAACAGTTTCTCTCTTTTTGAAATATGTTCCTCTAATTAAATATCTTTCATAAGAAAATGACCTTCCCAATGAACTACAATTCTTTGAGGCTCATTATACTTGACTGGAATAAAAGCCAATTCACACCATTTGCCTTCAAATCCAATAGTCAGAGAGATGCAAGAAGGTAATGCACCATCTCTCACCATTTCCTCCTTCCTATGAGGTTTTTTTTTTCTTATTAGGCCCATATATTTAATTTAACAATTGTTTTTCTGATCATTATTCTTTCATATTCTTTCCTACTTCTGTGCCTAACCCAGTTTCTTCCATGTTGTAGTCTTATTTAAAAGTAAACAAACATTTTGATCATTGGGGACAAGTAGGTATGTCTTTTGTTAAGAAAAGAACAGTAACTACTTATTACCTGATTCAAATCTGTCTTCACACACCTAGTAATTATATCATGTGGCAGTTTGCTCTTATCATTTTTTACCCACTAGGACATGTTGTGATTAGCTCTGGCCCAGCTCCTGCCCCAAGGAATGTGCATGTGGATGTGGGGGAGACATCCACATGCCGCAGGCCTGTTTTGCTCCCGATGGAATCTGCCGACGAAGCCTCCTCTGACCAAGGAAGCGTGAGTGACAGGAAAGAGGGGAGTTTGACACACAGCCCAGGAGGAGATCAATCATCTGTATCATCCCTGGATTCTGAACAAGAATTAATGACACATCCACACATGCGTAGAGTGATGCATAGGAGACAACAACTGAAGGATTATTACAAGAGAAAATGAGGCCACCTGTGGTTGGGTGGGGCTGCTGTAATTAGTGCTACAGATAAAAGTGCAGCTTGGTGTTTTAGCCTCATGGCAGTTTATCTGATTCATTGTTTCATCAAGATTGTGGTTTTTGTGCTATTCAAGAGTGTGTGCAGACTCTCTGGACTTTAGAATTGGACTCAATTTCCCAGTTATTGGGTGAGCAATTGGATTGCATTTAACCTGTGACTTTGTGTGTACCAGAAAATCCCTTTGACATTTAAAAAGGGAGCTGTTTCTGTTTTTCTGTTTATAAAAACTTTTGGGTTTTCCTTTTATCGTGTGGTGTGTGTCTTCCTGGACTAATTACCCTGTAATTATGGGCCGGCAGAACAGGACATAAGGATAAAAACCTGAGTCTATCTCATCTCACTGAACATGATCTTGACAAGTGTGCAAGGAATGTACATATGGATGAGAATCTGTAGGAATGCTGTCAAGAGATGGGACGTTGTCTCAGTTCAGCAGTGCAAGTTAATTTGGTAATTTATCTCATATCTGAGACCGAATCGTATCTTGAGCTTTCTCAAAAGCTGATGCTTCCCCAGTGATTATAAGCAGAAGATCAACAAAATCTGTCATTTTTTTTGTTCCTTGGCAAAAATAG
Source organism: Erythrolamprus reginae (assembly GCF_031021105.1). Classification (NCBI taxonomy): domain Eukaryota; kingdom Metazoa; phylum Chordata; class Lepidosauria; order Squamata; family Dipsadidae; genus Erythrolamprus; species Erythrolamprus reginae. The sequence goes on along the minus strand of NC_091950.1, from coordinate 377,482,698 downwards.
GCAGGCAGGCACAGTGAAATGTGGAACATTTCAGTCCAACAAGTATTCAATAGAGGGAGATTTGTTTTTAGCATCTCTTTCTATTAAAAAATCCTTGCTAATAGAAAAATCAGCACAAGAAAGTAAAAGGCTGGATATCTCTGTTCACGTTTTATGGGTTTTGTTACCAGATAATGTGTTGTATTATAAAGATATCTCATTTCAAAATGTACTCTGAAATGGAGCATTTCACGCTGCACAAATGATTTTAGAATAAGATAATTTGGAATTTTAAAGACAGGCACAAAAGAAATATTTGAGCATCCATGGGTTTAGATGAAGACTGGGAATTATGTCAGTAAATTATCTCAGAGTGAAACTTCTGAGCAAACATCATCCCTTCAGTTGTAGGATTTAGGTTTGGATTTGAGAAAAAGACTCGGAGGGGCATGGAAGCAGGATTCCAGTATTTGAGAGGCTGTCACAAAGAGGAGGTGGTCAATTTATTTTCCAAAGCATCAGAGGGCAGGACAAGAAACAATAGATAGAAACTACTCAAGAAGTGAAGCCACCTGGTATTGAGGAGAAACTTCCTAACAGTGACAAAAATGAATAAATGGAACAGCTTGTAGTCAGACTTTAATTTCTTCTTAAAAACCTCCAGTGATGATGACCCCCAAAGTCTGACTACAAGCTGTTCCATTGATTCATTTTTGTCACTGTTAGGAAGTTTCTCCTCAATACCAGGATTCCAACTTGCCTGAAGCATGGGGAGGGTAAAAAACAGTCAATGGCCCAACTGGAAGTTCACTTCTGAACTTCCTGTTGGGCTGTTTGGGCTGTTTTTCGCATTCCAGAGGCTTCAAAGACTTTTCTGAAGTTCAGGGAAGGTGAAAACACCCTATTCCACCCTCCGGAAGCCCAAAAATCAGCTGGCCATTGCACACATGTGTGCTGGAGTTAATATAGGGGAATAAGAAGAAGAAGAAGAAGAAGAAGAAGAAGAAGAAGAAGAAGAAGAAGAAGAACAAGAACAAGAACAAGAACAAGAACAAGAACAAGAACAAGAACAAGAACAAGAACAAGAATTATTATTTATTGGATTTGTATGCCGCCCCTCTTCGTAGACTCGGTGAACCTTTTTTTGCTCGGGTGACAAAAGGGGGTATGCACACATGCCCACACCCATAATGCAATACCCTCCCCCATGCATGCATATTATTATTATTATTATTATTATTATTATTATTATTATTATTATTATTTTTATAGGGTTTCCATTTGAGCAGGGGGCTCGATTAGAATACCTTCAAGGTCCCTTCCAGTTCTATTTTGATTGATACTGTATCTTTCCCTTTCCATCACTACCTTCCTCAACATGGAATCCTGCAGCTGGTGATTATGGGAACTGTAGCAATTTTCTGTGGAGAAGGATGATGTAACATACTGTGGTAATGCATTCAACCCAATTTAATGCAGATTTTGGAGCCCATTATTCACTTGTTCTGTCCAAGTGATGAGCCCCCCATGAAATATGCACATGGGCCCATGGTACCGTGCCACAACCATCTCTTGATCCTCGGGATCCATGATCAGCTGCTCAGGATACAGATGGGTCACAACATCACTAGCCTTCAGACCGGGGGGGGGGGAATCCAGTGGGGTAGCGAAAATGGAGCTCCACCCCAGAGCACCCAATTTGCACTAAAAGATATTGAAAGAAAATGCAGGGCGTCCTGCACAAGCCACGCCCACAGTGTAGTAGTAAAAATTTTGGTAGCCCTTCACTGCTTTCAGATTAACTACCAATAATTTTTTGCTCTAGGATATACAATTTTTAACATTCTTAAGAACTTATCTTAATAAAGCACAATTTGACTAGCTCATAAAGAAAAGAAATTGCATGATTAGCAGCATTGTTTAATGTTAGTACCAGTTTAAACCCATAAGATAAAATGGTCACAAAGACAAAACAAGATTTTTTTTTAAAAAAGGAAACATACTTTGGGGAAGAACCGGAACAGGGGAATTCTCTGCACAGCTTCTTTATATTCTGCAACTCAGTCTGCAAAGATGTTCAGTCCCCAGTGAAATATCTCCTTTTGTATGAAATTACTGAATTATCTCTTTAGTCTTCATCCCAAGTGAGGTTTGATTCTCACAAGTAACAGATGGTGATAAACTGATTTGGGCGCGCATCCTTCTGTTTGCAGCTCTGGGCTACATGACGGAAAGCCCCATTGTCCAAAAAGTATCTTTGCAGACAGAATAGCATCCGTGCTAGTCTGATTTTACCTAGTTAGATAAATGAAATGTTTTCAAGAAAACAAAAAGCTCAGAGAGCACCAAGGGCCCTTCAAAATCATGTCTCATCTCCCACATCTACGGTAATTTTTATATGAAGGGAATCTACACTTCTCAAAAAAATAAAAATAAAGGGAACACTTAAACAACAAAATATATCTCCAAGTAAACCAAACTTCTGTGAAATCAAACTGTCCACTTAGGAAGCAACACTGATTGACAATCAATTTCACATGCTGTGGTGCACATTCAAAAACAAAACAAAACAAAGTATTCAATGAGAATATTTCATTCATTCAGATCTAGGATAATAATTAATATTTTAATAATTTATTAGATTTGTATGCCGCTCCTCTCCGGAGACTGGAAGTGGCTCACAACAATAATAAACAATGTAAAAAATCCAATACTTAAAAAGACATTTAAAAACTCATACCATTAAAATAACCATACAACTCAATCATACCATAAACCATATTAACCTGGGGATACCTCAATTATCCCATGCCTGGCAACATAGGTGGGTTTTCAGCAACTTACGCGCCACAGAGAAGGCTCTTCCCCTGGGTCCTGCCAGACGACATTGTTTAGTCCAGTGTTTTTCAACCAGTGTGCCGTGGCACACTAGTGTGCCGCGAGATATGGTCAGGTGTGCCGCGAAGAAGGAAGCTCAGGTTCCGGTCTCGCAACTTTTTGCTGAGAGAGAGAGTGAGAGTGAGAGAGAGAGAGAGAAAGAAAGCGAGAGAGAGAGAAAGAGAAAGAAAGCAAGGGAGAGAGAAAGAGAGAGAAAAAGAGAGTGAGGAGAGAAAGCAAGAGAGAGAAAGAAAAGAGAGAAAGCAAGAGAGAGAGAAAGCAAGATAGAAAGAAAGCAAGAGAGAGAGAGAGAAAAGGAGAGGAAGGGAGAGAGAGAAATGAGCAAAAAGGGGAGGAAATAAGAGAAATGAGAAAATGATTGAGACAGAGAATGAGAGGAAAGAGAGAGAAACAAAAGAGAGAGAGAAGCGACTCTTGATTTAAAGCATATGATAAAAAGCACCCAAAGAATAAGAGAGAAAAAACCCCCAGCCCTCACCTGTTTTTGGAAATGGTTCAAGAGTGTGTATACACACACACACACACACACACACACACAAGGGTGGGGAAGAGACAGGGATGGAAAAAGAGAGGAGAGTGTCTTAGGGTGTCATTTTGTGTCATTTTGGTTGGTGGTGTGCCCCAGGATTTTGTAAATGTAAAAAATGTGCCGCGGCTCAAGAAAGGTTGAAAATCACTGGTTTAGTCGATGGGACCCAGAGAAGACCAACTCTGTGGGACCTAATCGGCCGCTGGGATTTGTGTGGCAGAAGGCGGTCCTGAAGGTATTCTGGTGCTATGCCATGTAGGGCTTTATAGGTCATTACCAACACCTTGAATTGTGACCAGAAACTAATTGGCAGCCAGTGCAGGCTGAGGAGTGTTGACAAGACATGGGTGAATCTAGGAAGGCGCACAATTGTTCTCGCAGCCGCATTCTGCACGATCTGAATTTTCTGAACACTCTTCAGAGGTAGCCCCATGTAGAGCGTTGCAGTAGTCTAACCTCGAGGTGATGAGGGCATGAGTGACTGTGACTAATGACTCCCTGTCCAAATAGGGTCACAACTGGTGCACCAGGCGGACCTGTGCAAACGCCCTCCTCACCACAGGTAAAAGATGGTGTTCTAATGTTAGCTATGGATAGAGGAAGATGCCCAAGTTGTGAACCCTCTCTGAGGGGGTCAATAATCCCCCACAGGGTAATGGACGGACAGATAGGATTGTCCTTGGGAGGCAGAACCCACAGCCACTTCATCTTGTCAGGGTTGAGTTTGAGCCTGTTAACGCCCATCCAGACTCCAACAGTCTCCAGGCACCATCACATCACTTCCACTGCTTCACCGACTGGACATGGGGTGAAGATGTATAACTGGGTATCATCAGCATATTGATGATACCTCACCCCATGCCCTTGGATCTCATTCAATGTGATGTGTTATTTGAGTGTTCCCTTTATTTTTTTGAGCAGTATATATATCATGCAATAGGACATACTTTTAGTTTTTAAAAGTAATGTGAAATATTTCAATTTTTTACTTGATTATTTTGAAAATGACACACCCTCAAACATGACTTTACAATACTCTTATATAAATCCCCCCTTCCTCTGCCTGAGGCTCAATAAATCAGTTCTGGATTGCTTATCTGTCTCTTTCTAAAAACAGAGTGAAATTCAATATGGCATCAATATAATGATGTCAGAGAGGCCGTCATCAAGTCAGCTGATAGTTCAACACACACCCCTACTTTATTGCTCCAACTTTCCCCCAAATGCTTCCATGTTTCTGGCAGGTCCAGAGCAAAGTGATCACTCACACACACCTCCAGCAGCCTCTGGCTGCAAGTAGTCCAGAACAACACTGTGAACACAACTGCAAAGCAAGAAATCCAGCAGGGCAAAGGAATAAATCAATGAGTCTAGGAAACAAAGGAACAAGGTAATTAATCCAGGAAGGAAGGAAGGAAGGAAGGAAGGAAGGAAGGAAGGAAGGAAGGAAGGAAGGAAGGAAGGAAGGAGTCCAGGAAACTTAAAACACTGGCAACGGCACACGATATTCCATGAATTCTGCATTTATTCCCATCAAATGCCCCTCCCCGCAACGTCTCCTTTAAGTCTCAGTCCCCAGGTGTGCTTTGTGAAGAGGGGTGGGACACCCTACTCCCAAGTTGTTGGGTCAGCTTGCACTGTTCCTTCTTTCTAATCTTCATCTTGAGGATCAGGAGGTGGTGGTCTTTGCTCATTGCCTGAACTCTGTCTCTTGTGTTCACTGCTTAGTCACCCTGGTTATTCAGCCCCTGTTCCTCCCTGTCTACAAGTCATCCCAATTCTGAAAGGCCCTGGCCTAACTCGGCCTGCTCCCCCCCCCATTTCTTCTGAAACCAACAAAGTCTCCCCCTTGATCAGTTGGCTGCAGTTGTGGCTCATCTTTCTCTGTAGATTCAGGCTCCAACGGGGATATGATACAAGGGTTCAGCTTGATAGCTCTACAAACTGACCAATACAAGTAGTCCTCAATTTACAACAACAATTGAGACCAAAACCTCTGTTGCTAAGCAATTGAGTTGTTAAGTGAGTTGTGCTTGATTTTAATGACCTTTTCTCTGTGATTATTAAGCAAGTCACTGCAATTAAGTAAATTGTGCTGCTGTTCAGTGAATCCCCTGCTGGCTTTGCTTATCAGAAGCTGGTTGGGAACTGGCAACCACGTGACTCTGGTAAGTTGCAACTGTCATTCATATTTGTTGGTTTCCAAGGACCCAAATTTTGATCATGTGATCAAGGGGGGGGGGCTGCAACAATTGTAAGTGAGAGGACTGGTCATAGTTGTTACATATGGATGTACAAAATAGCAAATTGCACAACTGCCACTGATTGGCTAATCTAGCGGTGGGAGGAATAAACTGCTGTCAGTGGCTAGCCGGCTTCAGGGAAGCCCTTAAAAGCAGTTTCCCTGCAGTTTTCCGGCAGTCTATATTAGTTCTAATAGACAATAAAGGTGCTGAACTGTTCCTGTGACTCTCTTTCTTTTTCCCAAGCATCTAACAATAAGTCACCATCATTATAACTTCAAATGGCTGTAAAGCAAATGATTGTGAGTCAAGGATTACCTATAATTACACCACAACATGCCTCCTCTGTGATCTCTTCCTATATTTCTCATTCCACCATGATTTATTAGGTTTCCTCTCCCCTTCATCTTTACTAAATTTAAATTCACCATTCATGGTGGCAGGGGCTTAACTTTTGTTCACTTCTATCAAGATGATGCCATATAAATAAATATTCACTATCTTTGCTGCTATCAATCAATGTGATTAGTGCTTTGGAGAGGGTGGAGGTTCGAGGTTGTACTATATTGTGAAATAGAAGGCAATACTTTGGGTTGGTCATGAAAATTTATAGTTACAGGAATTTTTTTCATCCAGCTATGCAGTAATCCAGGCAGATTTTGTTCTATTGTATGAAACATAGGATAGCGTAGACCATCTGATGTTATTCAGAAATATTTATATGGCAAGTCCATATATGTTAGTACAGGTAGTTCTCAATTTTCAACCATTTGATAGTGACTTTTCAACATTACAACGGCCTTGAAAAAAGTGACTTATGACCATTTTTCACACTTATGGCCAATACAGCATTCCCATGGTCACATGGTCAAAATTGGGTCACTTGGCAACCAGTATGCATTTTTCATGGTTGCAGTTTCCGAGATTGTATGATCACTTTTTGTGACTTTCTGACAAGCAAAGTCAATGAAGAAGCCTGATTCACTTAACAACCATGTTACTAACTTAACAACTACAGCGATTCACTTAACAACTGTGTCAAGAAAGGTTGTAAAACAGGGCAAAACTTATCTCACAACCTTCTTGCTCAGCAATGGAAATTTTGGGCTCAAATTATGATCATACATCAAGAACTACCTGTAACTATCAATGTCCCTGGGGGGGGGGGGGAGAGGTGGTTAGACCGATTAACCCATTGTGATCTCTCTCCATTGCAGGATACACTTTTTTCTTGAGGGGAGGCCACCTGTCAAGCCGGTGCAGAAGTTGGTGATAAATTAATGGCTTGCCACACTATCTCTAGAAGGCCTGATGTTTATGAAAACTTGGAAGAGGGGATATTCAGGAAGGAACAGATGCAGTCACAAAGCATTCTTTCAAGTAGGTCAAGGACACCTTATGCCCACCCACGGGGCCAGAAGTGAAGGAAGGGCTGGCCACGCCAGCACAATCTGAATGGGCAACGTGACAAGTTTGTGGGTGGAGGACGAGGGATGTGAACTTTCAACTGAGTGGGAAACTCAGATCCAGGTTTCCCTGTTTAGGTGTCAGGATGACTCTGGAAATAAATTGGAACTTTGAGGAGTACTTTGACTCGGATTCTGATTTAGTTTGGATGTTACCTGGAACCTTGACCATTTTAATTGTTAGGTTATTGTTGTTGGATACATCATCCCTGTCCACTGAATAGTTTCTTTCATATTGCAGGAGGGATTACCTGCTTTCCATAAAAGAATTAGAACTGGAAAAACCAAAATTATTTGGGACTATAGAGTATAGGTATGACCAGGGGTGGGCTACTGCCCGGACGGGGTGGGAATGCAGTGGGGTAGCAAAAATGCAGTTCCACTTCAGAGCACCCAATTTGCACTGAAAGATGTTGAAAGAAAATGCAGGGCGTCCTGCATAAGCCACGCCCACAGTGTGGTAGTAAAAATTTTGGTAGCCCTTCACTGGGTATGACTCAATGTAAGGCAGCTTTCTATGTTGCTATAAAGACTGAAAAACAGACCTCAACACAAGAAAACCTCAATTTAATTGAATACTTCAATGTTAGTGAGGGTTTACAGCTATGAAAGTAGCCTGTTTTTAGTGTTAAAATAGGGAAATCATGACTTTTCAAATGTAGTACATTTCTCATTAATCATAGAGAGCAAATTTGATAGAATTGAACTGTGGTTCAATAACCTTTGGAGGTCTTTGAATTTCCCACATCTATTTTAGGGGTTTAGGTCAGAGGAACATATTCAGACACAGTATGAAAAAGTGGTGATGAAGGTGATACAAATCCATTTACATTTCACTAACGTTCAAGTTCCTGAGCACAGAAATTATATTTCCTTGCTCTTCTAGCATGACATAATCCATCAGATTTATTAACTCATCTCAGTTATTCTTGTGCAAGAGAGTGCTTGTATGAATAAAATATATCAAATTATGTCACTTGACAGCATTGCTATTCTCATTCATTAAAAGGAGAACTTTTCCAGGAAAATGGAGGACATAATGGAAACGTACAGTACATTTGAACCTGAATATTCAGTAACCGAAGCCTCATTATTAAGAAACCATTTAATTGTCATATAGGTCAAGAGGGTAGCCCACATTATAATTAAAATTAAATAATCAAATACTATTTCATTCATTGTTGTTATGAAAAATGAATTGAAATTGGGTTTTTTTAATTTGGGTTACGCTGGCCAACATTACTCCATTAATTAACTTCTTGTGTGGTTATTTCTGATGTCCTTCATTCTGGCTGCTTCATCAACAGTAGAGGCCAGAATGTCACCATTGGATCTGATGTCATTGAAATAACTACTTGCAAACCTGAGTCTTAACATAAAGCTGCTTGTCAGTTTTCCTTAACAAGGAAAAAAATACCATGATCACTTCATATATGTAAGGTCAAAGACCTACCTTGGAAAACTTGGGGAAGAAACTACAGAGTCAGGTAGTGTATTCTAGGCATTGACCATTCTGTCAAATTTTTTGCAATCAAGTTTGGAGCGGTTTACATTAAGTTTACATCTATTGTGAGTTCATGTATTGTTGTGGTTCAAGCTGAAGTAGTCATTGACAGGTAGGACATTGTAGCAGATAATTTTGTGTGCTATGCTTAGGGTGGAGGGTGGATGGATTATCTAGCCCCAACATTTCAAGTCTGGTGGCATAAGGTATTCTCTTGCGAACAGAGGAATGTAGTACTCTTCTTGTGAAATATCTCTGGACATTCTCAATTGTGTTAATGTCTGATATGTAGTGTGGGTTCCAGACAGATGATCTGTATTCAAGAATTGATCTAGCAAATGTTTTGTATGCTCTGATTAAAAGTATCATATTACCAGAAAAGAAGCTACACAAGATTAAGTTAATCACTCTTAATGCCTTCTTAGCAATGTTGTTGCAGTGGGCTCTGGTACTTAGATCATTAGAGATGAGTACTCCAAGTTCCTTTACTGAGTGAGGATCATCAACAAGGTCATGATCATCTAGTTTGTATTTTGTGTTTGATGATTTTTGCCAATGTGCAATTTGTTGTCTGAGATTTGAAGTTGCCACTTGTTTGACCATTTTGGTACATAGTCAAGATTTTCTTTTTGAAGAGTTGTGTTATTGTTGGTGGTTCTGAATAGTTTTACTTCATTGGCAAAGAGGATGCAGCTGCTTTTTATATTATTACAAATATCATTTATGTAAAGAATAAAGAGAGTTGGTCCTTAAACTCTGCCATGGGGAACACTGTACTTAACAGGTCCAGGGTTTGATAAAGTGGTACTTATCTGTTTGACAGGAATACAGTTATCCATTTATGCAGAAGTCAAGAATTGTCATAAGATTTTAGTTTTAGAAGTAGTTTCTTTTCTCTTCTTTTCTTTTCTTTTCTTACTAGGACGAGGGGGCACTCCCTAAAACTCATAGGTAAGAAAGCGAGGACAAATAAAGGGAAATATTTCTTCACCCAGAGGGTCATTGGTTTATGGAATTCACTTCCAGAAGAGATTGTGACAGCTGTCAGCCTTGATAGCTTCAAGGCAGGATTAGACAGATTCATGGATGCCAAGGGTATCGGTGGTTATTGAAATGAATGTCCATGTGCCGCCTCTATGTTGGTTGAGGCAGGCAGTACCATTTGTTGGGGGTCAAGGGTTTTGCCTTCTCTTTCTGCTCAAGATCCCCATGGACAATTGGTGGGCCACTTTGTGACACAGAATGCTGGACTCGATGGGCTTTGGCCTGATTCAGCATGGCTCTTCTTATTTTCTTGTGTTTGTTGTGTACCACTGAGTTAAAGGCTTTGCAGCAGTCTAGGTAATTTGCGTCTATTGCTTGCCCTGGTCGAGTTATGTAGTCCATATATTTTTACAGTGTAGAAGTTGTAGATTGCAGGATAAATTGTTTCTGAAGCCAAATTGTTTATGAGAGAGTAGGTTCTTTGTCTCTAAGTGGAGGGTAATGGATTGGTTAATGACTGATTCCACAACTTTGCAAGTGATGCAACATTAAGAGATTGGTCTATAATTTTCAATTAGGCTGATCTCTCCCTTTTTGAAGATAGGGATGACCGTGGCTAATGACCATAGGTTGGTAGGGAAGGAGGTAGGAAAAATTATGCTCAGAGGTTCTGATAGGGCAGTGGAAAGTTTTTTTTAAAAAAAAAGTAAACATATAGTCCATCTGGTCTAATGGACAGAGGTGGTTTTAGATTGCATAGTGCCTTTCCAACATTGTCTTCTATAATGTTGGTGTGTATTAGATCATTGTAATTGTTTGTGGCTCAACTAGGAAATATTGGACATGAGTTGTTGCTGTTTAAAAAGACTGAGCTATGTGTGTTATATAGGTTGGTTTAACAGTTTCATCATTACTGTCTTTATTGTTAGGTACTTTTAGGGGTGGGATAGTTCTCATCTCTTTAAGTTTGTTGTTTACAAAATTATAAAATGCCCTTTTGGATTTCATGTGCAGGATGTTTTCCTCTTGTTTGATAATTTGTGCATTCAGACTTTATTTGTTGGCATAAGTTTTTGTAATAGTTTTGTAGTTGTTTTTTAGTTTCAGAATAGCTTGTCTGAACTCCTCTAATTGCAGGTCTTTTGAAATGCTATCAATTTTCATAACAAAGTTTGATTTCAAGAGCTTTGAACTCTTTAAAACACTTTAGGCAAATTATTAAGGATATGCATATTCTTTTCAACACTGTGGTTTAATCATTCTTAATGACTTTAGGTCTGAGAAATTAGCTAAGTTGCCAATTGAAAGTCTGAACATGGTATATGCAGAGGTGGGCTGCTAAGGTGGGATGGTGATGTGTGCTTTCCCCTGCGGATCTGAATGTTAGCCGAGTCCAGCGCAATTCTGCTACTGCAGCTGAGCAGGTAGCAGAATCGCACATAGACATGCAGGTGTGCCCATGTTTCGGTGGGTTTTTTTGCTTCCACACACACAGAATTTCCAATCTAAAACACAGCCCTTTCAACAATTCCAAGAAGGCGAGACACCCATTTGCACCACTCAAGGGACCTTAATAATACAGATAAACCTCCAGGTGGCCTTAACGACTAAACTCATTAAAAGAATGCAAATGACCAGCAAGGAATATAAATCCTTCCATTCCCCACCATCTAGTCAGAACTGAAGATGCTTCTTGGATGAGAAGAAAAATGTCTTCAAAGAAAAATGTCCAGTTGACTCTTGAAAAAGAACCTTTGGGACAAACATGACCTGGATTACTGAGAATCTCCATAGACAAAGAAAGCTTAGTTTGACACTATTTTTTTTATAACTTTCATAACGTAAATGTCTTAGGTGACCTTAAAAATCTAAAAACCACCAATGATAAATAATGCCATCTAGACATACAGAAGGGTGTTTTCATCAACTACATCTAGAAGTCTCCATATTAGGGAAGACATTGTCATTATTGCTATTATGATTGATCACAAAGTCAACCAGATGTTTAGACTGGAGTTGACACTATGCTCTACCAATGAAGTCCCTTCTAAGGAGCTAGGTAGGCAGATACTGCTTGAAAATATTGTCATGAACTAAACTGTTTTCAAGTAAAGATGATTTTTGAAATTGATTGATGGTGATTTTTGTCAATGCTGATGGTGTTCAAATGGTGCTCCAGTTGTTTCGGGATGGCACCCAAGGCACCTATTACTATTGGTACTATCTTTGTTTTCTATTTGTTCTATTTTGATTTGCAGGTTTTTGTATCCTGCCCCCAGTTCTTTCTCTTCTATTCTGCTGTTTCCAGACAAGTATTGCCATGTCCACTACCCAAGCATTTTTGTCTTTCTTATTGTTAAGTCTTGGGTTGGGGTTAGGAGTTAGGGGTTGGGTCAGGATTAGGGGGTTAGGGGGTTAGGGGGTTAGGGGGTTAGGGGGTTAGGGGGTTAGGGGGTTAGGGGGTTAGGGCAGTGTTTTTCAACCAGGGTTCCACAGAACCCGAGGGTTCCGCAAGGGCCAGCCAGGGGTTCCGTGACTTAATAAGAAAAAAAATGATTAAAAAAAATTAGGACAAAACTGACCAGGACTGTATCATGCTTAATCTGCATACCTGCACCATGCTATGCATGCACACTATGCATAGCATGGTTATTAGTTGTTGCACTTGTTTACCTTCATACTATTTCCATTTCTATTGTTAGACCGTATGTATGGTGTCGTACATATTCATTTTCAATATAGTTTAAATCTAAATGTATTTTTACTGCTAACGTGGATCGATTTATTAAAAAATGAAAGTTAGATGAAGTTGACGTTACTGAGCAATCGTCTGACATCACATCTGAATCCACAGAGCTGACAGCGCAGAAAATCGATGCTGTCAATTCTCATCGTAAGATTCATCAGTACAGTAACAATTATTTAGTTATGGGATTCACTTGGACAGGAGACCCAGACTGTCCATCGCCTCTTTGCATTGTTTGCGGGGAACAGTTTGCTAACAGTGCCATGGCGCCGGCTAAATTGAAACGACACTTAACTGCATTACATCCCTATCCAACTCACCTACGAACATTTTTAGATCGAAAAAAATGGGGGCTCACCATGAAGGGACATAAACGGTACCAGTACACAGTACAGGTTCCACCAGAAATCTGATGACACCAAAGGGTTCCCCTGAAGAAAAAAGGTTGAAAAACACTGGCTTAAGGTTAGGGTTAGCATATACTTTTCTGTTTAAATTCTAAAGTCTCATAGCGCTTGAGCGCCTTCCTTTTCTATTACTTTCCCAATTTTGTGGTCGCCCCAGTTCCAATGCACTATTTTCTTGCAGCAGCTGACTAGGTGGTCTACTGTTCCTTCAGTTTCTTTGCAGAGGCAGCATATTCTGTCTGTTGCTGTCTTCTCAATTCTGCCTTTCTATGTATTTTACTTAAGGCTTAATCTTACCCAGCCAGAATTAACCCCTCTGTCTTTTTCTTCAATTTTCTTCCTTTTAGCCACTGCCAGGTCTTGTTGTTATCTGCTTTTCTCACTCTATTAACTTGTCCATACTTAGTATTATCCAACTGTAAAATGCCCAGATACTTGTAAGTTTCATCCCAAATGGCTTCTGGTGCCATTGAAATGCCATTACTCTTATACCTAAAGGGATATGCCGCCCCGAGTCTCCGGAGAGGGGCGGCATACGAGTCCAACTAATAAATAAATAAAATAAATAAAGATATCTAAATTGGTAGCCTCTTCACCCAGACTTTTGCTAAGATTTGTGAAAGAAGTATACAGCAATATTTTACTCAGGAAATAGTCTGTTCATTTTTCCAAGACAGGCAGCTTCTAGCTATAAACTTCCCACAGCTCAATTACTTTTTCTCTACCCACTCACCTTGTTCTGTCTGGTGGTGAAATCTATTTACCTTCCCTACCAGTTCAGAAGCTCATGTTTTGCAAGTGCCACCATTGAACATGCTTTTTCACCCTCTCCACATGCACAGAAAGCTTTGTGCATGCGCAGAAGGTTAAAAAAAGAAAATGGCGACGACATCCAGGTGGATGGGCGGAGCCTTGCCCTGCTGCTGCTACCTGTTCTCCGAACCATCAGCAGCCAACGTTACTGGTATGCCCAAACTTTGCCAAACTGGTAGCATTTCACCCCTGGGTCTATCCCTCCTATTCATGTCACCTAAAGAATAAATCTCTTCAATGGGTTATACGCAGTGATGGGCTCCTACGGGTATGGTCAGGTACGCAGTACCGGTAGCAAAATTTGGAGCTCCACCCCAAAGCACCCAATTTGCACTGAAAGATGTTGAAACAAAATGCATAAGCACAGTGTGGTAGTAAAAATTTTGGTAGCCCATCACTGGTTATATGCATTCAGAATGTTGCATAATATTTCCTCAAGTTTCCTTGATTCTCTTGTTATCATTATCATTATTCACTGGAGCACAGCATTCAACTATCACTAATGTATGAATTCCTATTTTCATATACACTCATAATCTTCTAGATGATGCTAACTCATACTTTCTGATACACATCTTGCTCATTCTTTGTTACAGTAAATTGATACTTTCACTTCCTTGCATATGTTCATTAACTCCACTCCATAAAATCAGGTCTATTTTATTTTTTCCTCGCCCCTCTTTTCAATCCAATTTCAATCCTGCTTTCTAAAATGCCATTCATAAATTCATCCTTTTAAGCCTTTTTAGCATTTTCTTCTTTTACATCTCCAGCTGAAATCTTCCATACATTTTGCCTATCAACAGATGGGTCATCATGCCTTTAGTTGGCTGTGGCTTTCACATTGTGGTTAGTACGATAAAGAAAAGGTAAATTAGTTTAACAGTTTTGGATATTTTTTTAAAATAGATTTATATTTCTATTTTGCTGTGGTTTCCCCTGCTGAATATTCAGGATATTCAGAAAGGATATTTATTTATTTATTTTATTTATTCATTTGTCCAATACACAAATACATAGGAAGAAAAATAGACATGTGATAATATAAAAGAGGGTGAAAGTGAACTTAGAGGAGAGGATATATGAAAGGAAGAGAATATATAAGATAGGTGAGAGAAAGGAAAGACAATTGGACAGGGGACAAAAGGCACACCAGTGCACTTATGTACGCCCATTACTGGCCTCTTAAGAACCTGGAGAGGTCAATCATGGAGAGTCTAAGGGAGAAATGTTGGGGGTTAGGGGTTGACACAATTGAGTCCGGTAATGAGTTCCACGCTTCGATAACTCGATTGTTGAAATCATATTTTTTACAGTCAAGTTTGGAGCGGTTCGTATTAAGTTTGAATCTGTTGCGATAGTATTTTGTTTTCTTCTTCTCTTGTGAATTTTATTACTGTGAAAATATTGATAGTTTCACATGTTTTTCTTGTTGCTCCTTTTTTGTTATGACAAGAGTATTATCTACATACAAGATCCATGCTTTTGGTTGTATGTGTGAGAGTGCCATTGTTTCTGGTTGCATTATTGCTCTGGAAAGTGCTGATTTCATGGGTTTTCCTCTGATCTTTCAGTGTATTTATTTATAAAAGTAGATAACAACAACAACAACAATAACAGAGCTGGAAGGGACCTTGGATGTCTTCTAGTCCAAGCCCCTGCTTAGGCAGAAAACCTTCAGACAGATGGTTATCCAACATCTGCTTAAAAACCTCCAGTGTTGGGGCATTCACAACTTCTGGAGGCAAGTTATTCCACTGATCAACCGTTCTGATTGTCAGGAAATTTCTCCTTAGTTCTAAGTTACTTCTCTCCTTGTTTAGTTTCCACCCATTGCTTCTTGTTCTACTTACATATTTGTGTATTTATCTATGAAGGTAGATTGTGAGGTAGAGATTAATGAGATCCCTGATTCTGGGTATTTTGATCTTAATATATATTTAACTAGGTTGGGTGCATTGTGTAATATTGCTACCCATGGATTCTTTCATTAATTCTGGAGCTATTGGTGTGAAGAGTGTTGTGACATTAATGAAACTATAATTTCATATTCATTTATAGTTCTTTGATTTTCAAGTCATGCTGTACTAGAGAGTTGATAAAATATTCATTCCCCATTATAAGTTATCCATGTTTTTTAAACAATAAATTATTTGGCTATGTTGTAATTTGGAGTCTCTGATAGTGATACATCTGGATGAACAGGAATGTTGAGGCTTGTGCCCATTGTTTTGCATCTGCTAGTATCCTTCTTTTGTGTATTGATCTTTCTTGGGTTGTCTGTATCATTGAGGGTTCTCTGCATCAGATTCTCCAGTTTCTGTATTGGGTTCTTGTTTACTGCAATGTACATTTGTTTGTCCTCCAGTAATTATTTGGCTTTCAGTATTATTGTGTTCTGTCTGTAATAACCATGGTTTGATCTTTGCCTGCTGCAAACATGGTATTGATTTGGTTCTTCTTTAGGTTTTTGAGGGCTACTGTGTTCTCTGCTTTGGTTCTGTTGTGGTTCAGCCTGAGTCAGATGAAAGACCAGCTGCATCTCTGCTGGCTCCATGTCCAAGGGAGGATGAGAGCGGAGAGGAAAGTGACAAGGAAGAAAGGCCTGGGAGCCCTGGGGAGGGGCTCTCTCAAGCCAGTAGCTTGGATTCTCTGGAGTCTCTGGAGTCATTAGATGACGAAGCACAAGTTGTCATTAGTATGCGACAGAGACGCATAGATCAAAGGAGGAATCAATTGAAGAAATATTATCCGCATTGAATGAGGAACACCAGGGGGCTGGGTGTGGTCCTCATTAGCAGGGAAGGGTTTATAAGGCAGGCAAACTTTCGGCAGCGTGGAGTGTTATCAGAGTGGAGTTGCTGTTATCTGCCTTGTTTCTCAGCGTTTCTGTTCCTGACTCGTGGCCCAGCAGTCTTGAAGACCCGTGGGAGGTGTATGTCTGTTATCGCAACAGCCTCGTCTTGGCATTAAGGATCCTGTGTTTCTGTATGAACAATTGCCTTCATGTATCTATTTGGAGTTCCAGTGTTTTCCTGATTTGTAAGGACATTTTCTGTTGGCTTCTTTTCTCTTTACAATTATAAAACTGTGTTTGGATTCTACCGGTGTGTCTGGCTTATCTTTTTGGGTTGGCCATAGTTTCTATGTTCATCTGATCTGGGATATGATTGTGTTGCTTGTCCTTCCTGTGGTTATAAATGCTGCTTCCAAGTCTGCAAAGAATTCTAAATGATGTGCTAATGTTATAGTTGAGAGCTTTCTGAAGTATAAGGCATGGTGCAATTTTTAAAATATCACAACATATGGGCAGACTCAACACAATTTCAAATTGGGAAACTGTGAACATCCTAGACCAGTGATGGGCAACCTTTTGAGCTTGGTGTGTCAAAATTCGTCAAAAAACCAAGCATAACTCGGGTGGTGTGTCACCTTGAGAAAAAAAGTTTGGACAAACCCCCCCTCTTTTCCTCCCTTTTGCCCTATTTCTCTCCCTCTCCCTCTTTCCCCTTCTCTCTCCATCCATCTTTCTTTCATCCTTCCTCTCTTTTTTGCTCTTTCTCCCTCCTTTCCTCTTTCTCTCTTTCTTGCTTTCTCTCTCTCTCTCTCTTTCTCTGTCTCTCTTGCTATCTCTCTTTTATTCTCTCTTTCTCACTCTCTCTCTTGCTTTCCTTCTCTTTCTCTTTTGCTTTCTTTCTCTCTCTCTCTCTTTCTTTCTTTCTCTCTTTCTTTCTCTCTTCCTTGCTTTCTCTCTCTTTCTCTCTCTCTTGCTTTCCTTCTCTCTTTCTCTCTTGCTTTCTTTCTCTTTCTCTCTCTCTCTTCCTCCCTTTCTCTATTTCTTGCTTTCTTTCTCTTACTTTCCTTCTCTCTTTTTCTCTCTTTCTTGCTTTCTTTCTCTTTCTTTCTCTCTCTGTTCCTCTCTTTCTTGCTTTCTCTCTCTCTCTTGCTTTCTCTCTCTTTTTCTCTCTTACTTTCCTTCTCTTTTTCTCTCTCTCTTGCTTTCTTTCTCTTTCTCTCTCTCTCTTCCTCTCACACACACACACTCTTTCTCTCTCTCTCTCCCTTGCTTTCTCTCTCTCTCTCTCTTGCCTTCTCTCTCTCTCTCTTATTCTCTCTCCTCCTTTTTCTCTCTCTCTTTCTCGTGCACCACGGCAGCAACAGAGAGAGAAAGAGAGAAGGAGAGTGGAGAGAGAGTGGAGGGCGGCTTGCCGGTCCGTGGCCCCCTGGATCAGCATCCCTGCATGGCCCCAGCACAGACTCCGCCATCGCCTTCACCTCCGCCTAAGAGGCAGCAGCCACATTCACCCCTTTGCCCTCCCAGGTGTCCATGGAGCTCAGCGCCTGGCCACGCGCCGCCTCTGCCTCCCGGTAGCGCGCCAGACATCTACCTGAGGAACGGGTGGTTGGGCGCCACGAAGGGCGACGCTTGAAGGCCACCATGGCGCCGTTGTTGTCATCACGGCGCAAAGCCAGGCAGTCCCGGATCGCTCGCTTCTCCAGCCAGCAAGCCGGCTGCCAGGGAAAGTGGCGCGATTTTTAAACGCGCGCTTTTCAAATGCGGCGCTTTCCTGGGCAGCCGACTTTGCTGGCCGGAGAAGGGAGCGATTCAGGACTGCATGGCTTTGCGCCACTTCAAAAATTTCTGCCGGGGAGGGGGTTCCTAATGGCTGTGCGGGCACACAATGGCCGGCGCCCTCCCACCGGGCCCCAAAAGCTCACGTGCCATCACCGCCAGGGAAGCTCCAGCCGGGCCAAGCTCCTATTCTCACTCTTCGCATGTCCTTTTTTTTTTTTTGCTGCTCGGAAATCAACGCGGATCCTTTAAGAACCTGCGCTTGTGCTCTGCCAGCTTTTTCCTTCCCAGGCTGGGTGGGGGGGAGGCGAAGGAGGCGCGGGCTTCTCCAAGCAGCAATGAAGGTGAAACAGGAGGGAGGGGTGAGAGTGAGGAGGCTTTTTTTTTTTTGGCTCGCGTCGCGTGCGTTTGGCGCATTCTCTCTGAAAGTTTCTCCGGTGGCCGCGTGTCACTAAAAATGGCTACGCGTGTCAGTGCTGACACGCGTGTCATAGGTTCGCCATCACTGTCCTAGACCATGCCAAATCCAAAAATGCTAGAGAATTCCTGGAAGCCTGGCAATTAACCAAATTAGGCATCAAAAGCCACATGGAAATAAATCAGATTTAGACACCATTACAAAAGAGACGACAAAAACATAGTAGTATACAAAGAGACCAGAATACATCCTCTCCAGCAACCAACAGGGATTATCACCAAACAATCCAGCAAAAAACCAATATCCTAATTAAGGAACTACCAAGGAAAACCATCCTTTTCCCATCTGACCCAGATGCAAATAGTTAGCAGCCCAAAGACAAATCCATTCAAGTTCCATGTTTAAAATGTTTTTGTTCCTATAGGAATTAATAATTCCGAATCCAGATATTGTTTCTATGCCAATATGTACTGGAAAGTCTATGGAGAGGGGCAGCATACAAATCTAATAAATAAATAAAATAAATAAATAAATTCAATTATTAATGGGTGCTTGGGGAGAACCTTATTCCTCTGGGCGCACAGCTTCTTGCTTCTCTCTATCATCCAGGAATTTGGTTCTGATCTCCCCAATGAATACATCTCTTTCTTTCTATACAGGCAGAAAAGAATTGGGGGGATTGATCCTGTAATCTGACCAAGTTCCCTGTTTAAATTGATGCTATCTTCCTGTTATTTAGACTGGTTGACTCTGAAGTCAGGCTAGAAACCTACCCTTAAAATTAGGTGTCTTCTACCATCACAGTGTGGAAATTTGGGGATTCCATGCATTACAAAAAATTTTGCTTCCTAATGCAAGAATGATCATAGGAAATTTAATATTTGATATATCTGCAGAGATAGACAAAACTTTCACCACTATTGCATAGTTAAACATCTCAACAAAGCAAATCAATTGATACAAGAAGAAGTCTCTGGGAAGAAGTAATTTTCGGGGTTAGTACTCTGGTTTTTTAAATATCTAAACAGTCAGTGCAATTTCATGTCTCCTTTCCATCTGAAAAGCTTATAAGGTGAAACAGGAAGAAAAGATGAGGGTCACCTTGAGACCTCTGCTTTTAGAGTATCTTCTGGCTCTGCCATTAGTGCTATGGGATGAAGGCTGGGAAAATAGCAGCCCAAAAGCACCTTCATTCTGATCATACCAAACAGACTATAATGATAGCACTTGATAGGTGCTTTTTCTGTTGCTATGGTTCTTTGCTATCAAAACAGGATTCTGAATCTCAATTGCTCATTTTCAGCAACATTTAGCATAATCTACCTTCTTAGATTCCCCAGCCATTCTGATGTTTTAAGGTAATGGGTTCTTTAGGTCAGGGGATAATGTAATACAATCCTGAAAACTAGGACAAAAAGAAGAGAACCATAAAGTTGACACATTCTTAAACTGGTGCTAAAATAAATTTATTTATTTATTTATTTATTTAGTGGAAAATCATCCATTCTTGAAGCAACCACAGTTCCAGCAAGGTCTGAGAAACTGAACATGGGTTGCCAAAAGTGTTCACTTTTTTTTTTCCTTATTAAAAGAAACATCTATGAAATATGATTGCCTCTGAGTTAAAGATGTCAGGAAAATAATGAAATTGTATGTGTAGGTGTGTGCATGTTTGTGTATATACAGTAATGGGCAGTCAAAATTTTTACTGCCACTCTGTGGGTGTGGCTTATTTTGTGGGTGTGGTTTGATGGTCATGTAACTGGGTAGGAGTGGCTTGTCAACCATGTGACCAGGTGGGAGTGGCTTGAACGATCATCATCATTCAAGTGTACTGTTAAGTCCTTACAACTTCACCAATGTTGTTCCCTGGGGTGACAATTAGCTTCGTGTTTCCCGCGCTCTCCTTCCTGGGTCACTCCCTGCCTCAGGCTGGGTAGCTAGGCGAATGGGTGCCAATCAGCTGTTGAAAAAAGATGGGGGAGGAAATGGGCCCCCTGCAACTCCTGCCAGTGCTGGTCTCCCTGCCACTTTCCAAGGAGGAGGAGGAGGATGGGAGGGTGGGACGGTTAGCTGGAGCTGGGCACAAAGCTTCATATATGTTGTGAGCTGCCTGAGTCCTCGGAGAGGGGTGGCATACAAATCCATTAAATAAATAAATAAATTTCCACTGGTGGAACTGTGTTCCACCCCGTCCTGCCTGCTGCCCACCCCTGTGTGTGTGTGTGTGTGTGTGTGTGTGTGTGTGTGTGTGTGTGATTTTTTTGTTCAGTCACTCTGATATACCCAAATATGGGAGGTAGCAAACGGCTTCCTTTTTGACTCTCGGCTCCACCAGGGGCCATATTCCAAGGCAGATAAACTTTTATAGCCAACAACTATAATCTATAAGTGTAACGTATTTTTTTGCTGATAATGAGTCTCCCTTCATTTTCATTATCAGCAAAAAATGTTGCACACACACACACACCTATCAATTTTTGAGTATCTAAAATATTTTATCTTTTTAATTAGAAAAGGATTGTTATCGTGTTTACATTGGAATTGAGTTTGAGTTGAAAGCACTTCTGCCCCAAATAGACTATAAAACTAGGGATGTGTTATCGAAGCTTATTGAGCTCAATTTCTTCATGACTGTTTTATTTATTTCTGCTTTTGTTGGGAATTGTTATGTATTATAGCATTGATGTTTTTATTTCTATTTGGTGCCCAGAGTCACTTGTATGAGATAGATAGCCACATAAATAGAATAACTAGAATAAACTTAAACCCAATTTATTTCAACAGGTTCAATCCAAGCATAGCTAAAATGTATTGAACTCTTAATTATAATTATTCTACATTTCAGCTATTACTTGTACACAATGAAAACATTTCAGTGTGGGGAATTACCATACACATACACATTTATACTTAACAAAGCTCTGGAAAAAAGATCTGTGTTGCATATCTTGCATTGCAAAATGACAATAAGCTGAGCTACCCTGGCTTGTCGAAGGCAATGTACTGAATTTCAAGCTAGGACTTTTAAAATTCAGTTTTAGCCACTGTGTCAAATTAGCAATGTTCCAGCATGTACAGGTACTTGCATGAGTATAGTCTATCCCATAAAGAAATGAGTGATTTAGTAAGAGGCTCCAGGGAAAATAAATATCTATGGAATTAGTCCATTGAAGAAACTCCTATAACTGTAACAATAAGACTTGTGTGGATGCTGTCAAAGTCCCTGATGGAGACAATGTCTTCAATGGGACTAAGTGCAACCCAGCTGTGTGGGGTCACTCACGAATGCGAATCCTAGAAAGAAGACTTGGACACATTCTCTCTCTGGGTGAAGTGACACGGTATAGAGCCATGTACCTCTTTTTATTTGGGAACATAAGGAAATGGGGATAATTACACGTACATGTCAAGTGAAACATCCAATAAACATATCTTTGAGTTCTTCCTATTCCCACAGATATCACAAAACAATTTCCTAGAAAACTCTTCCTCAGAGCAGTTGTTTCTCACACCTAATTTCTCTGAAGCCTTCTGCCTTATCACAACTAATCTTCCTTAATCACCCTCTCGTCCTGTGTATGCTTCAGGCAATGTAAATCTCCCCCTTTGATCCTATAACGTCCTGTCCAGAGTGATGTAAACTTTGTTTATTAGTGAGATGTTTATTGAGCCCTTTTGTTTCCCTTCACCAGTAATTACCTAGGATACAGACTAGGCAAGTTAGTACCCTCCTATCCTGGTTTATAGAATCAGGGTAAGCAGAGTATTTTTATGCTAGAGGTCCAGATATATAAATCCTATTCTAACATTTATACCATACTGCAAGAGACTTGCAAGATTAATGTCAACTTTATACATTAATCCAGGCAAGAACTTTATTACAAAATTATTAACATAATCTTGCAGTTTTGAAAGTACAGTACATCTCCCTCCTCACCTTTGTAGTCTAAGACTCTATGGAGGGTCCCTTCTGAGATCTTTGCCACACCCATATTCCTTTTGCAGATTCAGCTGCCATTTATCTGACATTTCCAGACCATTGTTTGGAAATGCAGTTCTTCTACTTGTTCCCTACATTCATTCCTACATACGATTACATCAGCCTATTGGGCACCTAATTTTTCTCAATGATTATGATTTCTTTCTATTTTCCCAACTTTGCTTGCAGCAGTGTCTACGATGTTAAATAACTGTTGAATGCTATGAGTGACTGGCAAGTTTTGGCCTTCGGAATTCCCCTATCCTTCTATGGTATGATCAAAATCTCCAATAAATTATATAGTTGAAGCAGTGTTTTTGAGTCTTAAATTACTTTCCAGTTCAACCTGATGGTGAGGACAAATCCAGCCAATAGTAACATGTACCCAGCAAGAGGTACGAACCTTCCTAGCCTAAAGTCAGAACTTCAAGGCCTTGCAGATCACCAGATTTCAGGGGAAACCTCATTTCAGAGGGTGGGAACTGTGAAAGAAAGAGCATGCTTATACGGTCTTGATTGGTGGCACTGCTTGATCGAAAAAACCCAGAGTGTGCCAACTCTGTCAGATTAACAGGTCAGGCTGATAATCAGTGGTGGGTTGCTACTTGTTTGCCCTGGATTGAACAAACCCATAGTGGTAGCAGCAGAAGGCTCCGATCACCCACTCGGATGTTTTTGCAAGTGCACAGAAACATGTGTGCACTCCAAATAGCAAACCTGTAGTGACGGAATTTGAAACCCACTATTGGCTGACACCGCAAGAGATAGACAACCCCTATGCCACGTAGAGCATTATAGATCTTAATGAGCACCTTGAGTTGCATTTCAAAGCAAAGAGATCACTGGAGCAGCTTAAGAAACAGGTGTGTGACATGGACATATTGAGTCATGAACATTATTGCCTCAATTATATATTATTATATAATCACTGTACATAAAAGATGTGCCGATGCTAGCTCAGGGTCCACAGCTAGAGCACCAGAATGGTTTGCAGTTGATTAACAAGTATTGCTGATGCTCAGCTATGACATCCCTGCTGGTAAGTAATTTTCACATACAACAGAACAACTGCATGCAGGAACTGGGAACTAATCCCAGGAGTGATATTGGACTCGGTCTTGTTAGAAGAATGATGAAATTATTCGGCTATAACTCTGCTTTTCTTTCGGGTTAGTCATTTTAGCTGCTGTATCTGGCAAGAAGAGACAAGCAGGGTCAGCATATCTGAGTCCTCCGTGGAATAATAATAGGCCAGGGTTGTCTTGACTTTTTCTTTGCTTGTTCTGTGCAAATCTGTCCATGTGCTTGGTAAGTAAGAATTGACATTTCATTTGATTATAAGAATTAATCTTTCTTTATAGTTCAGTAATACCTAGAGAAACCATTTATTGCCCATCCCTAATTTATGCAAATTCCTTGGAGATTAGAAGCTTGCCTTCGGAGAAATGCAGTAATGAAGGACCATTATACTGTAGAAAAAAGATATAGGACAAAACCTGCTTTCTACGAAGAAGCTCCCAGACGTTATTCCTACCAAACCCTGTTTGGAGGGAACATAGCAGGCACATGTCAAAATAACCCTGGGAAAATTCTAGTAGGTAAAGGAAACAGTAGTGAGGTAGAAAGATCATTGATTTGCTAACACATTATATGCTTACATCATCAAAGACTATGTCATAATCTAGGACAATAAATGCAGTTTGTTTAATTTCCCCCCCACTAAAATGAGTATTCCTGCCTATTTGTGCTGGTCAAGTAATCAACGCATAGGCAGCTTCCTCGTTTGTATTAAATTGTAAAGAATGAACTTAATGAACTTAATGAATTCAATCTGTATAGTCTGGAGGACAGAAGGAAAAGGGGGGACATGATCGAAACATTTAAATATGTTAAAGGGTTAAATAAGGTCCAGGAGGGAAGTGTTTTTAATAGGAAAGTGAACACAAGAACAAGGGGACACAATCTGAAGTTAGTTGGGGGAAAGATCAAAAGCAATGTGAGAAAATATTATTTCACTGAAAGAGTAGTAGATCCTTGGAACAAACTTCCAGCAGATGTGGTTGGTAAATCCACAGTAACTGGATTTAAACATGCCTGGGATAAACATATATCCATTCTAAGAATCATTGTC